>NW_027271593.1:922500-1172500 GCF_040938485.1 Diadema antillarum
TTTTATTTGTCAAGCTTTCGGCCCGTCATTGGACCTTCGTCGTTCTGTTGGTAGGTCCTGACGAAGGTCCAATGACGGGCCGAAAGCTTGACAAATAAAAGGGAGACTAAGATCGAGAGCAACGTCCCGCCTTAGTCCAATTTCTTTCAATTATATATATATATATATATATATATATATATATAATATAATACATGTATATATATATATATATATATATATATATATATATTATATATATATATATACACTCAGCAAAAAAAGAAAGTAAACACTTTTTCGAGATCATAATTTTCATAGAAAATTTTGATAAAAATCAATTTATTATATACCATATTAAAGGTAATTTAACTGGCTATCACGTTAGTAGGTTCATACAAATGGAAATTTTACGCATGAGTGAACACATTCATTTTTGCCCGCCAAGACACAAAAGTAAAAACTGCAAAATTTGGCAAGTTGTCTTTCATTTGCCAATGCCCTTCAAGATAACAATGACAACAAAAAGCCACTTTAACACAATGAGAGACATTAATGAAAGAACATAAATAAGTTTTTGTTCTCTTTATTTATTTGTAACCTCAAACAAAACCATAATGGGAAACTTAAGGGGGAAAATAAGAATTTTCTGTCAGCTTGAACTTCAAACGTCATAGGGAGTAATGACATAAAGATGATTAAATAAACAGAATTTCTTTATTTTACTCTTTTTTTAGTAAGTCAAGGATTCATGAGATAAATCTAAGAACCAAATATTATTTACAATTCTCCTAATTTGAAAACAAACTGAAATTCCTACCATTTTTATCAACATTGCTTCGTCTCTTATTTCATTTGAATTTGAGCTTGACCCAAGATTCGTCATTTTTCTCCCTTATTTTTTTTTTTTTGCCTTTATTGATATTTTGGGCTTCAGAGATATTATAGAGATCAAAGGTTAATTTTTGCAACTCAATTCATGTATCTAATTGTGTTAACTTTGTCTTTTGTTACTTTTGTTATATGGAGGAGCACGTGCGCATGAATAAAATCTTGTTCATTTTTGCAATTTTTGCAAATGGTGTTCACTCATGCGTAAAGTTTTCCATTTTATTGACCTACTAGGCTGATAGCCAATTTAATAACCTTTAATATGGTAAATAATATATTAACTTAGTCAAATATTCTATGAGAAATATAAACCTGAAAAGGTGTTTACTTTCTTTTTTTTGCCGAGGGTATATATATATAAGCAGAAACTAATATGCTCTGCTTTACAGCATTGACCATTTTTCAATCCTCAACAAACTATATTTTCCCGACGGATATATGCCCAACGGATGTAAATATATGTATGTATATATATATATATATAATATAAAGAAAAAAAAACTGGTAATGCATTTTTGGCCAATAAGGCATGAGTTTATTCGTGTCTCTCTTTTGCGGCGTCCTGAAGAAGGCGTTGGTCGCAGAAAATTTGAGTTGAATAAACTCATGCTTTATTGGCCAAGAACGTATTGCTAGTTTGTTTCTTCATTTCTTCGTGGAGCCAGTACGTGAAATCTCAAAATGTTTATATATAATAATATATATGCATATATGCATGTATATATATATATATATATATACATAAATATATACGTATATTATATAAAGGTACATAGATAAATAGATATAATATGAATAGGTAAAAAGAGGGATGTTGAGAGGGATTTCAACTGAATCGTGGAGAATTCATACTGACGATTTATTTCATGAAAGTTAAGTTAAAAAACCCATGATCTATACCGTTTACAATTTGGACAATTCTTGTACAAACTCAACCAACCATTATTTCCCCTTTGTATCTGATTCCATGTTTATCAAAAACGAAACTGTAAATGCATATCCGACCCTTCAATCCAATGAATATCATTTGTCTGTGACTAGGACGCTTTTAGCAAAATCTTTATTCTCTTTTCTCTGGACCAAAATGTTGGAATTCTCTTGATGACAAGAGAAGCCTTAAGTTTTAATACTTTTTTTAAAGAAAATCTTTCACCACAAAATAAGTTATTCTCTTGTCAGTTTTAAAATTTAAAGTTATTGTTGTTGCTGTTTAATCGTACAACTCCCATTACCTCAGCGAGTCCAAGCTTCTGTGCCTCATTAGTCCTGGTTCTGGCCGGTCTCCTTTCCCTTCTCCTTTGCCTGTCCACTACAGTTTTGCAAGCCTTGCCATCCTCACCAATCTTCCTATCGATTTATTTTTTTTCTTCCTTTACAAGAGCGCTGCCTCGTGATCGTAAACATGCGTTTTTAATTGTATGTGCATGTGTGTGTGTATTACTCTGTCTTTTTCTATCTCTTTAATAGGCAAATTGCGCAGTCTCCATACGGTTTTGCAGTTTGATTTTTTTTTCTTCTTGAAATGAGGATGTAGCATTTATTTGTATCTCTGTCAACAATAACCTGTGTCTTTATTACATGTTATTATGATCAATACATTTTTGTATTGATTTCGTGACATTGCGTTCACCAAAAACATTATTCATTGTATACTCAATTTGTTGGAGATGAAGTAAAACAACTTGAACTTGAACTTGTAGAATATATTTTGATGTGAATCTATTTTGATTACCGATTTCGATATCATTCCTGTGAAATGATTTTTATATCATGGTGAACTCATGAAAATTTATGTTCAAGCGAGTGACGGCTAAAATGATATTTAGATACGCTTGTTCTATACAAATTCAAATGTGTCTGATTAGACATGTTAGAGCAATTATTGTCTTGTATTGAATAGAGTCTTAAACTACTTAAGCAAGAGGGGTGCGTCATAATATCTCTGCGTGTCTCTACATATAGATAGCCCAATGTGTACAGTAGGCCTATTATAAGCCTATCATAATCACGCTATAGATATGTCAGTATCCTGTCGAGGTTTTGATCGACATGAGTGGATACAGTACAGAGGAGTGTTTTAATGGTATCCATACAGTTTCAGACCTGTCAGGTGATTAGTATTTTCTCCTGCACTTACATAATTTGCGATTTAACCTGAAATTGACCATGTTCTATTAACGCATTCTGTTCATTATCAATGCCAACTTTCAAAGCAGTGGCATAATCTCTTAAGAGTTGAAAGTGAAGAGTTTGCAAAGGACTTTCAAGTAATGAAAAGGGGCCTCTAAGACATATAATACCTGATCGCACTACTTTACAGAAAGAAAGGGTTGTAGAAAACCTGTCGAAAACACACTTTCTCATTCATTTCACGATCCAAAACTGTGGAATAATGTAAAAGAATACAGCTCTTTCAAAAAATATGAAAACCCAAGACTGACTTGCTTAACCCATAACACCTTTTTTGAGTCCTCACGTAAAAGCAAGGGGTGCGATCGACTTTTTGTTGGTTTTGCGACGCACGGTCACCTGTAGGCGAATGACTCACTTCGTCGTATGTAGGTATCGTTCATGACATAATTAACGTACGTAGGGTTTTTTAAAGTCTTTTTAACTTTTGTTAATTTTTTTTTAATCGTTCATGACCTAATTACCGTAACGTAAGTTAGTTCACAATAATCGATCCACATTGGCGAGCCTGATACAATTACATTCTTACTACACACTGCTACAAGTTCTTCACTGTACATGTATGTTTCCACGTTCCAAGATGTGCGTCTGTTCCTTTCCCACTGTGGACATCTGGAAGGTGTCCGAAGGTTTGAGTCCCTTAAAAATTACATTTCCTTCTTCGTGATCACTGCCCCCCCCCCCCCCACGAGGAAAATAAAAATAGTCTTACAAATATCTGTGGGTTCTAGATGTCAAGCTGGGAAAGTTTATAGTGATAATGCCGCCCAAACAGGGGTATGGAAGAGAAATTATTTAATGGTTATGCTGTAAAAATTACACTTTTCTCTCTTCAAGTAGAGAAGTTCAGCTTTTCATAGCCTAATATATGATATGAATCTGTAACTCTTGAGAAGTGACAAACAGTTTGCATTGCAGCAGCTGTTTGCAGGCTTGCAATCAAGCCATGAATAGTTTATCCATTGAAGCTTGCCTCTTGGTGGTAAAATGACAATGAGTGGTTGTCCAAACAAGCATTGTGATAATAGACATACACTTGTTCTTCAGTATAAATCTATTCGAAAGTAAAACCCAATCTTTCACACGTTTTGTCCAAGAAATTAAAAATCATTCAGATATTCAAAATAGTATGAGCTAAATAGAAGCACCAAATTAGTATGATTAATCATACTACGTGAAGTAAGAATCACAAGCCTGAATATGACTTTGACACTTTATACCATGCTTGCCTACAGTGCACTGGCCAATCAAAGAATCAATTCATTTTATTATAGTATCTGCTGACACCTGCAAATAGCTGAATATTTGTGTTCATCGTCAATCTAAATTGCTATTACCCACTGGCGTAGCCAGGGGGGGGGGGGGGGCGATGGGGGCGGTCGCCCCCCCCCCCCCCTAAGATTTGGACCGTGGATTTGGGAGGCGGAAAAAAAAATGCGTGTATACTGTATGCATGCACATGAAGCGGGTCTCCTTTGCAACCTTTCATCAAATAAGATATCTTTTTGAATATTTCACTCAAAGTATGCACCAGATCGTTGAATTTCAATTCAAAATATGCAAAATCTCTCGTGCTTGGGAGGGGGTATCCCCCTCCCAAACCCTCCCCCTCTGTGCTTCTTTCCCTAGCTTAGTACACTTTTGAGATTTACAAAAAAAAAAATATGAATAATTCTGAGTGCACAAGACTTATCACTTACATTCCGAAAACTCAAGGTTCCCTCATGTATAAGAGGAATTTCCCCTTTTAATCGACCCTTTCCTCCCTCAGTCCCCCCCCCCATCAGTTTTTTTTTTTTTTTTTTTTGATTTCCCAAATGTTGGTTCCATCAAATATGCCTATACGAGATATCTCAATTTCAACCTTAAAAAGGCAAAAGCTCCATCGGAAGGGAAGGGTGGAGATAACACTCGCCCACGCCTTCTCCCTGCTCGCCCGCCCCTCCCCCCCCCCTTCCGCCATGCATAGAAATAGACTGTGGCTATACCCAGATCGCTTTATTTCAATTCTAAAAACGCAAAAACTCCGCGAGCGGGAGGGGGAATCCCCCTCCCCCTATAGCTCTACCTCACTAGACTTTATACATACAGATGGTGCACATTCGGAATAAGAGCTAAATTCCATGATTTCAACACTTCAATGAAAAAGTATTGCACCAAAATTTTACACCAGATCGCTGAATTTCAGGTCTGAAAACGCAAAATCACCTTCGTGTGGGAGGGGATATGCCCCTATCTACACCCTCGTGTGCATGCTTTTTCTATTTGATTGCTGAACAGACAGCATTCATGATATTCAGTGTAAGAATTAATACAAGAAGATTATTTAAATGATACCATTTTATAGGCAAATTGTTCAATAATAATCTACACTAAAATATACTGCAACCTTAAACAAGTGTTACTGTTTCACGTCGATAAAACGCGCAAAGACATGCATCAAATTGCACCATTTGCAACATCAAAATGCAAAAAGTTCTCACCGTGGGAGGGGGGACACCCCCCCCCCTCCCACACCCTCCCCTCCCCCCTCGCTCGCTCCTCTCGCTCGGGTTCAGTCGCGTTCATGATATTCAGTGAAAATAATTAATACAAGAAGTGTATTTAAAATCATACCATATTATAGGCAAATTGTTCAATGATAACCTACATCAAAATATACAGCAACCTTAAACAAGTGGGACTGTTTCAACTCGTTAAAACACGCAAAAACATGCATCAATTGCACCATTTGCAACATCAAAATGCAAAAAGTTCTTACCGTGGGAGGGGGGAGACCCCCCTCCCACACCCTCCCCTCCCTCCTCGCTCGCTCCGCTCGCTCGGGTTCAGTCGCGTTCATGATATTCAGTGAAAAGAATTAATACAAGAAGATTTTCTAAATGATACCATCTTATAGGCAAAGTGTTCAATAATAATCTACATCAAAATATACTGCTACCTTAAAACATGCATCAAATTGCACCATTTGCAACATCAAAATGCAAAAAGTTCTCACCGTGGGAGGGGGGACACCCCCCTCCCACACCCTCCCCTCTACACTAAAATATACTGCAACCTTAAACAAGTGTTACTGTTTCACGTCGATAAAACGCGCAAAAACATGCATCAAATTGAACCATTTGCAACATCAAAATGCAAAAAGTTCTTACCGTGGGAGGGGGGACACCCCCCTCCCACACCCTCCCCTCTACACTAAAATATACTGCAACCTTAAACAAGTGTTACTGTTTCACGTCGATAAAACGCGCAAAAACATGCATCAAATTGAACCATTTGCAACATCAAAATGCAAAAAGTTCTTACCGTGGGAGGGGGGACACCCCCCTCCCACACCCTCCCCTCCCCCCTCGCTCGCTCCGCTCGCTCGGGTTCAGTCGCGTTCATGATATTCAGTGAAGAGAATTAATACAAGAAGTGTATTTAAATTATACCATTTTATAGGCAAATTGTTCAATGATAATGTACATCAAAATAAACTGCTACCTTAAACAAGTGGGACTGTTTCACATCGATAAAACGCGCAAAAACATGCATCAAATTGCACCATTTACAACATCAAAATGCAAAAAGTTCTTACCGTGAGAGTGGGGACACCCCCCTCCCACACCCTCCCCCCCCCCCCCTCGCTCGCTCCGCTCGCTCGGGCGTGGTCGCTTCGCTCCCTCGCACACTAACCGCCCCCCCCCCCCCCTAAGATGAAATCCTGGCTACGCCGTTGCTATTACCCTAGCCCTACACGTAGCTTTCTCACATTGCAACAATTTTTTTCCAGTGTGTACAAGGTTCATCTCAATTTGGCCAATAAATAATGTATGATGAGAACCCATCAAAAGCTCTTCAGTGACAATGACAGGTTTGGGTAGAGGAAGACAATGAATGTCATTGTCCAAAATCAAAACTCTAGTCCAAACTAAGTACACAAGATCTTTTTTCATTTGACAGCATGAAGTAGATTCTTTTAATCCATTTCTTTAAGATGACAAAATGTATCATTGTCGAGCTTTGCAGCCTCATCTCACCACGGTTTGTCGATGAAGTCTCAAATGAGATTGCTCTCAGTTTCTTGTATTGCCATGATTATTGAATGGTCAGGAAGTTCAGCTGTCTTTCAGAAATTGATTGTTACATATTTATAGTATATTGAATGGCAATGATTCGGATGCCTGCGTGACCAGGGAATATAAACCCTAACGAGTGCAATATTTACTAATATTCCATGAATTCAACTCAATTCAATTTAATTCGATTCATGCATTTTCATGGAGCCGTAAGGTGAACTTGGTGTTCTTTTTGAAGTCTTAAAAGTGTACCACATAACTTTGTTCGTCACTTTTCAAGCTGAAATGTACGACATGATATTCTTCGATTGCAATAACTACAGTAACATGTGACAACAGCTTGCATATTTTCCTTCAAGTTGATACCAAATTTGTGAATGCAAGATCTATTTTTTTTTTGCATATGCGCAAGGACAAAGTACCTTTCCACAGCGCAGCAAGCGTCTTCGCTTCGGACAGGCTTGCATACGTGCTGAATAAATACGTGCGAATTATCGCGAGCTCCGGTCTGTTTGTTAGATACGGATGGAATGATATATGATTATGCACAAGTTTCATGTGTATTAATTTGATTTATGAGGGTATAATGAGATGTTATGTCTTTGATGATTAGGGGGAAATATTGATTTGAGTTAAACAATGAAGGTTTGTTTTCGATAAATAATGATTTTATTTTTTAATGTATCGATGATCCTGTGTTGTGTATTGCAATCATTTTGTGAATGTATTATGTGTATTGTGCATATATGTGAAGAGGAAGGAAATTAAAAAAAAAATCATTCAACACAAATAGTGAGCTTTCTCCTTTAATAGTCGTGTCGTATCTCTCCCGTACTAATTAGCATTCATAAGTCATAACGGCATATTAACTACATACCTCTGACAGAAAATCTTACTTAACAGACGTAATAATTGGCATATCCGTTTAATTTATGAAATATTTGCGATGGACCATATTACTTTGTGAATAGAGTATATCATATGCCTAATAGACGTATTACATGAACGCTAAAAAAAAAAAAAAAAATATATATATATATATATATATATATATGCAAGTAATTTCAACTAACATCAAGGACCCTTCACCCTTTGAATTATCATTGTTATGCAGTAACTGGTATAGATAATACAGTGACTTCATCTGAAGAACAAAATACCGTCAGCATTATTTTATAAGACACAGTCGAACACTAAATCACTCCTCGTCATCAAAATAAAATCAACTATAAGTTGTGAATTCCACTTCTTCTCTAGCGAAGGCACATTTTATATAATATAGAAACCTCAATCTGTCTTGACTTCTGATTGAATTGACTAATAAACGTAGGGGGAACCGAGCGAAGAAAGAAACATAGCTACAACACGAATAGTTTATATTTCTTTGGTATTCAAAGGTACGCCTTGTGAATTATGTTTTATTACAGAGTAATGCATACGAAGGAAAAAAAAACAACTGGAAGGTTTTTTTGGTCTTTTTTTTTTGTTTGTGTGTTTTTTTTTTCTTCGCTTGGAATAGAATCGTTTACATGACTGAAAATAATCATGAAGTAAACTGTAATGATCAGACCTTTCTTTAAAACACAGCTAGAACTACTTTGTACAAGTTCTGCTGCCCTGCCCTGTCGTACGTTTTGTTTGGTTTCGTTTGATTTATTTTGTTTTCTATCTTTTATTTCGAAGTACTATGACAAATTACTACAAAGTACGCACAAAAATAAAGTAGAAATCAATATACGAATTGTCACTTTGGCGGAAGAACACTGTCCACACTAGCATAGCATACTATAATCATACGTAAATAAGGGAGAAAACACAATAAGAGACCGACATCCTCAAGGATGACAAGGATGTGGCCCTATGATAGATTCCCATTACTATTCATACCATTATTATATTACCATAAAGATATATACATTATTTACATAATTATACCAGAGTATTCATGTCACTGTGGTCTATATGAATAGGCGTGGTACATGTGAAATCCATTACCATTATGCAAACTTAAGTGAGAAGCAATTCAGATAAATCATCTCCTTACAGATCATTTCTTCCAAAGAAAAATAATGAGGATAAAATTTATAACGTTGATTGCGCCATTAAAATGTCCCCAGATAGTGATTCAAATATGTAGAGTCTATCTGGAGTGCAGAAAGCTATCTCACCACTATCAAACTCTTGTAGATAGTACCAGCCTCTTTTCTCTGGTTTTTGGATCTTGAAACAAGTGACGATATTGCGCACGGGCTTCAAATATTCCGTGAATCGATCGATACTGACGAGACCCTCCTTGTGCTTCACCCAGGCTACAATGATTGAATCATCTCGACAAACAGCTGGGAAGGCTGTCATACCCTCCCTCTTCATGACATTCTCCTTCTCCCCATAACCATCAAGGCAGACAACAGAATATCCATCTGTCAGTAGCAGTTTCCCCGTGGTATGAAAGGAGAATAATTGCTGAGGTACATATCGATCGCACATTATTTCCCTGATTGCCTTACCACCATGTGTGGTGTAAACGCGGATCTTCTTTGGTATCCGATAACTCACGTAGATATTATCATCTCTATCCACAGTGAGACCACCAAGCCATCCATCATCACTCATCGTCTCGAACGTGACGTCAAGCTTCCTCCACCGTGGAGTGTATAGTGAGATCTTGTTGTGTCCATTACTTACAACACTTCGACCATCAGTCAAGAATCCTATTCTCCTGACATCGACATCCTTCAGCACGGTCTGCTGTAACTCGCCATCAGGGGAGTAGAGATGGACTCCATCTTTACACGATACCACCGCCATCTTACCGTCTGGTGCACGAGTCATACAGTTCATGCCATTTTTGACAGGGAGATCTACGTCAGCTTTGACACCACAACTTTTCAACTCTCCAAGACAAAGTTCATTGACCTCCACGTATCTACAAAATGAAATCTTCTGAGCTCGTTCTGTCACCCCTCTCGGTGATTGGTCTTCGGGATCACCTCGTCCCAGACAGCTCTTCAAGTTCTCACACAGCGTCTCGTGTGCAATCAAGGCGTCTTTCTCTAGTGGTACCTTCATACCGTTAGTTACCAGCTCTGCCATAGCGTTCATTTGATTGACAGATTGCCGACTCTCGTCCTCCATAGTTTGTAATTCCTTCTCGAATTTTTCAGACCATCGTTTCACTTGACATTTCAGGGCCTCTCTTCTGTCTGACAATAGTTGCATGTATTCCTCGTACGTCTTGTCGATGTCATCCTTGAGCCTTCTCATCATGTTTGTTATTTCATTGCGTTGGGTCTCTATCACCTGTAGGTGGTTTTCTATGGTTTTCTTTTTTGACTTCACTCTTTCACTTAGCTTGCTGATATTTTTCATTAATTTCTCCTCATGAATGGATGCTTTTTCAAGCTGATGACCAGCTTGTATGTGCTCTAGCATCTCACGCGAATGGGAAATGTATTCTCTGCAATGGAAACAGAAACACTCTTCATAAGCGCTGACGGGACTTGTGTTCAACTTCGGCCGCCTCCTGAGCGACGCTTTTCCCGAGAGCACCTCACTCATGGGCACTACTTTGTGGCTGGAGAACGCTTTCCAGGTGACGTGGTCTGCCTCGCACGTTTTACACAAATTTGTCCTGCAGTCCTGACAATAGGACACAGCTGGCTGCTTTTCGTACATCTCACAAATTGTGCACGTTTGGCTCTTAGTTTTCACTTCGTCCACTAGAGAACTCAGGGGTACGTTTGTTTGTAACTTACTCACATCTCCACTGGGTACGAGTGTTCCTTCCCTGCACACAGGACATTTTATAGTTTGTTGGTTTGGCTGAGTTTGAACAATACTTTCCAGACAGTCTTTGCAGAAGGTGTGAGAACACGTCAGTGTTTTGGGTTTTCTGAAAAGTGTCAGACAGATAGGGCACTCCAGATTCTGGCTGCTGATTTGATGAAACGTTGCCATGGTGCTTTCTGTGAAACAGCAATAAAACAGATGAAGGTAAAGAGTATCATCATCAAATATCAGGAGAATCATTACACTAGGTTACGTGTACAAAAAACTGCACTATTAATGGAGCACTCGTAAAGTGGTAAACTGGGTGAATAGCATCCTCCCCCCCCCCTTCCCCCGTGATCCTCGTAAAGAGGCAGCCGTCCCCATCAAATTTTCCTTTGGGTCGCTCTTATTTCCGCTCCATCGATCTTATCAATGTAAATGTTATCACAATTAAAAAATGCATTTAAGCTGCTCGTAATATTTATTTGGATACACTGAATTGGTCTCTTATCATTTTTCTCTTTGATACAGGCCAACGAAAAACATTTTAGCACTGCAGGTGTTGCCTCTTGACACACCCCATCCCCCCCCCCCCCCCCCTTCGTGGATGAAAGAGAGGCAACAGAGGTCCACATACAGCTGGCAACACTGGCAACAGCTAGGAGTTTCATTCTACGTGAAGGGGTATCCAGTTGTATATAATTCATGTCAAAGTACTAGTAATCAAAGGATTGCTCTGCTTCTCTTTGTTGGATAGCTACTTTAATGTCCATAACAGTAGGTCTCAATGATTTTAGATAATGGCAGCAAAATTCTTTGTGAAGTGCTTGTAGGGCCTATTGAAAACTTTGATACATATTTTTTTTTTTCGGATTCATCCAGAACTGACAAAAGAGTAATATAGAGGGCCTGTAGAATGCATGACTTGAATCCTGTCGATGTAAATTGCTACATATTACTGTCTATCATTTAGTCATTAAAATGGATATTCATTATGTTTTACGCATTTTGAAACATTTAAAAAACAATCTGTCAATTTTGTAAAACCTGCCAGGCTCCACCTGCCTTCCCTTAAAAAAAGCACAATCTTCCAGATCCACATTTTCAGGATGACATCATCTGTGCGTCAATAAGACTAAGCTGGCTTTAATCTAGTGAAAACAAGTAGGCCTACGCTTACATTTATTTTGGTATGTTATTGGTGCTCCAAGCCCGTACAGAATCAAACCAGTGCCCAGCATCACTGATGGGTCACAGGGGGACCAACCAGGGAGGTGGGACCACCTACCTGGACCAATCGACCAACTCACCTAGGGCCTAATCTATATGCAACTTCGGGAGGTAATGTGTACGTTTTGACCTGTTGTTTTTTACACAGATCTGCACCAACGTTCCTGGAGACAGTGGTACAGCTAGAACCAGCCGTTAGTTTCAGTCCTTAGAAAGCCAGAGGGCCAAAACAATGTTACGTGGTATTAGAGAAGAATGTGATGTTGTGTTTCAAATTGGTATGCGCTTGACATAGATGATGCCTCACAGATCCAACACATGTGGGATTTCGTCCAGAAATGCGTCTACACACTTGGAGAAGGAAAGGGTATGGACAAGTCAGTGCCTAATGTTACCATGCTACGTACGTTATCGAACACTCTGGGCGCAGTCAATACGGAAGTCAGCTATCCATGAGAACAGACTAGTACGAGGACACAACTTCACCAACTTGAAAATAACAATGGTATGGGCCACGCTATCAAATTCTATTTTGATGCCTTCACCTGAAGAACTGGCAAGCATTTTCATACTCTTCAAATTTCAATATGTAACTTGTGTAATAATCCTTGCATGTTATCGATAACTTTTTTTCACTAACACCTGAAACACGTCGATACTGCACAGCATCTTAGGTTTTAATTTAGATCTTAATTTCATTTGCAAATAGGAATTTGATTCAATTAGAATTGTCCTTTTTGTAAACAAAGCATTCTTTCAGAATGTTGATTATATGTTACACTTGAAAACCTTTGTACACTATTTGTTAAAATGTTCAAACTTTATCCATTTTTTTTTTAGTTTTGAACGTTGATCCTAACTTCATGCATGGATTTGAATGGACTCTACATCACTTTTATACTAGTTGTACTATTTTGATTAATGTTGTGCATAATTTTTTGTTCAATAGCCATGAAGACACTAAATTCATTTAAAAAAATGTATTAGGACATAGAGACGCAAGCACTGACATTATTCATCTTGTGCATTACTCCCCCCCCCCCCGCAAAAAAAAAAAATGTAAAAAATGAATATTTTAAACATTTATGCTAGCATTCATGTGGACTGGTAATCATTCTGACACTACATAATATTGTAAATCACCTTACATGAATTCATGAATATTTAAATATAATATGTAGAAATTTCAGCTCCAAGCAAGGGTTTGGAAATTCATCTTATGCTCTTTAAACATGTACACACTCTTGTTAAGTTCTGAAAGGAGCTCTAGATTGGTGATGCGAGCCCTGTCATGCGGACTCTTGGCGAAATATTGTTACGTGTATGCACGAGGTGGCTGTTTTCTGTCCTGCATCCTCTTATTTCTTTTCACGGTGATGACGAATGGTTCATTGTGTATTTCCAAAATCAAACGAAACATGATGGAAGGAACGGGGAGAATGTAAGTCATCCAAAAAGATTCAGTGTCACAAACTCCGCTGTATTTTATAACTCCCTTGTATTTTATACTGTGATTCAAAAGTCATGCTATATTTGACTGGACTCTCAATCATTCTCTCAATATTGTAAATTGCCTTATGCATTTACTTTTTCTTTCAATAGTCTGTATGAGTTTGGATTTTAAAAAGAAAAGAAAGTAATAAAAAGGTTTCCTGAAAACGTGGGAAAAAGTGTCTGGTGTGAATTATTAGTTGTTGTTGTTTTTTTTTTTTTTTTGCATACAGGAATGTTTGATGTGATGCAGAGAGTAATAAGGATCCCAATCATTGCAGCCATTCTATACGAATATTCCCATTAAATTTAATATGATTTCTTCTTTAAAAATACGCGTGAACCCCCATCTTAACCAACATTATACCATTCCTTTAAATACTTCCAAATCAAACTGTAAAGAATAATTAATAACAATAACAAGCAAAGGGTACGGATAAAAACGAGATACTTACAAGAATGACACGAAACAATAGAAACAAATAAATAATCAAAAAGGTAAACTGGAAAGAGTAAGTGTGGAGTTAAAAGGAAGAGTAAAGTTCTTTTGCAGAGATTTGCATTGACAAGATAAGGAACAATTTAGAATACCATTAATGGCAACAAAGCAATTCAGAGCGCAAGTTAAGGAGTCAACCGAGTAACTGCACAATAAGTTCGACTTTAGTTTACGTTTTTTTTTTTTAAGCTTATCCATTCTTTTGGTTGATATACTCTTCGTGAGAAAATTAGAAACCACTTATGAAAAATGAAACGAGTAAAATTCTAAGAGGAATTCAAAATACATTTTGATGAAAAAAGGTTTTGAAATGCATGGGATATCGAAAACAAGAATGTCGCTATGGCGACTGGTATGCCTTAGCCATAATGCATGGTTCTCTTAATACGTGTATAGTACAATGTCTTCACAATGTGTGATGACAGCTTCACAAAACTGGCAACATATTGAAATGACAGGTTTGTTCCTTGAAGTAGGTTTGCTATATACATCGTCTAAGAGTGCAGGTACATTTATTGGGGATTTTAGGATTTTTACTTCACTTTTGACCCTTTTATAAGTTTATGCATTGAGTAATTTTCAAGGTATGAAGAAAAAGTAAAAGGTCAGCATAAAAAAGTAAAAAAATGCATTTTATCCTGGTTTTTTACCCTTAACCTTTGACCTTTTGACCTTTGACCTTCTGGTAGGAAATTTCCAAGAGAGTCTTCATTAGGTAATACATGTATTTATTAAGTTTCAAGAAAAATCCTGAAAGCATTGCATACATTTGAGGAATATAGTGAAATTTTCAGGGATTGACCTTGACCTTTGACTCCTAACCTTTGACCAATGACCCCTTAATTCCCTAGATAAGCCTTGCCAGTCAGTCCATCATATGTACCAAGTTCCATGACGATACCTTGAACCATTTGTGAAATATGGAAATAAAGTGAAATTTTCGATATCTCTCTTGACCTTTGACCCTTCGGACTTTGATCTCATGACCTGAAACTCTCTCTGGAACATCTTTATTCAGTGGTACATGTCTACACAAAATTTCAAGAATATACCTTCAGGTATTGCATAGATATGGGTGAAATTAAATTTAAGCATTAGACCTTGATCTTTTGATCTTTGACCTCTTGCCAATTTCACTCAAAAACTACTTACTTAATTGCCCCATAATATGTCATCCTTGGACCAAGTTTGGTGAAAGTTGCTCTATACAGTCTTGAGTTATCGCATAAACAAATACATTTTAGGATTTGACATTGATCTTTGACCCTTGACCTCTGGCCGATTTCACTCAAAATCTAATCAAGTAATTGCTCCATCATGCATCATCCTTGGACAAAGTTTGGTGAAATTTGCTTTATCCAGTCTTGAATTATCGCGTAAACGGATACAATTTCGTAATTTCATCTTGATCTTTGACCTTTGGCCTCTAGCCGATTTCATCCAAAATCTAATCAAGTAATATCTCCATCATACTTCATACTTGCACAAAGTTTGGTAAAAATTTCACTCAATATCAAGTTATCGCCCAAACGAATGGGGACGTACGGAGGGACGAAGGAACAACCCGAAAACATAAATGCCTCCGGCACTCTTCAGGTGGAGGCATAAAAAGTGAAACAAAATGGTCCTAATAAAAAGGTGGGTCCCACCTTTTGTTAGGACCTCTTTGTTTTGGAGTTCCTCAACTATTTCGGAAAAATCTTTATCAGATAAATTTTAAATTCCTTTTAAAGTTGTATGCTCTCTTATGTATAACACGTTTTTCGCGATCTCACTAAAAAGATGGAAATGTGAAGCTCCATCCCTACCAAAACTATACAATCCCTTTAATCAATTGCTGAATACTATAGTTTCACAAGCTTTGTTTTTCTAGATTCCTTCGTCTTTCTTCTTTTTTTTTGTAACCACGGCATTCCACTTAAGAAGCTGATGGTTGTTATTCAAGTGTAATCGGATCAGTGTTCAGAAGGAAGAAAGATGAATAAACCTGAATCTTGAAACTCGAAACCTATGTGCATAATAGATAGAATACGCTTGGGCAGTTCTATTATAGTCCAGATGGTAATTGCGTGCAGACATGACAGCTAAAGTACACAAACAATAATGTACACGCATATACACACATACACGCACATAAAACTTATAGGCAAATACCACACACTCACATACATGTGTATGTGTGTGCACATGAAAAGTATAGCATGCAGTGGCAGGTCCGCTGAACTGAATTGAATTGAATTGAATTGCACGGAATTGAATTGAATTGAATCAAATTGAATTGAACTGAATTGAATTAAGTTGAAATGAATTACTGAAAATGCAGCGGTCTTTACACTCGAGGCACAGTCATGACAGTGAACAGTTCCAGCACGTTTATTTTCACTGAGTGAAAAACTAACATATACATTTTGTATACAAGTATACGAGCATATACAGTGCACTCCCGTTACAACGAACACGGTTATAACGAAATTTCGTTATAACGAAGTAAATCTTCTGGTCCCAAAATTATCATCATTAAAGTCTATGGTACAAAATTCGCTTATAACGAACACGGTTATAGCGAAATTTCCGTTATAACGAAGTCTTTTCCGAGCGCCACAGACAAAGAAAAACAAAAGAAATGTGCTCCGCTATAACGAAATGCGAAATGCTTTCGAAAATACGTAGCGGAACAAGCATAGCGTCTCTGCATGGGTGAACACTTCACACCACTGTGTGTTCGCTCCTTGTGTCACGCGCAGTTTCTGAGGGGAACTTGCGTTTATTATTGTAATACAGTTATCCCATCACATTTCACATAGCTTCCTAGAGTATAGTGAGTATTCAGCAAACAGAATATGATATATATATACGTGGTTTCCTTGTTTTCGTTATATATTGTATTTGTTCGGTTATAACGAAATTTCGTTATAACGAAAGAAAACTGCCGGTCCCGAGCATTTCGTTATAACGGGAGTGCACTGTACCATTAAGTTCATAACGAACATAGATTTGCATTAAAGGCTGCTTTCGCGACTGTCTTGTTTATTAAGTATACTGTCGTAATGTAATATTAGGTACACTTCCTTTATAGCTATCGCTAGTCTTGCGTCTTCATAGTGTACACGCTGTAGGTATCAGCAACGAACGCTGAATTAAAGCCCTGCAACTTTACGTTAGGTTTACAAAATTGTGTCAGAATAATTGTGCTTCTCGTATATACTCTGTCAATGTGTAGCACCTAAACGTATGGAGAACCATGGCCTAATAGCTTTTAAAACGTATTGCTTTTTATCATTACGTGTTACCTTTTTACTGCATTTTGATATTAAAAGGCTACGCAATTCCGTAGGAATTTCTTCATTCACCTTTGGATTCTCATAATAAACCTTTAAGATAATTTTTTTTTTTCTAATTTTGGAGTGAACGAACCTTCGGAAAAGCGAACCTCAATTCAATTTAAGGTTTGCGAACATTAGGAATAATGAACCTTATTTCATTTTCTGAAATAGCGAACATTCGGAATAATCAACTATAACCAAAACACCTACATGTCAATATAAAGCATTGTTTGGGGTGATAAAAGGCCTGTTTTTGTTTCGTGCCTATTTCTCAGATAAACTTAAATCCACTCACGGTGATGAGAGATTTTTAATATTTCGAATCATATTCCGAATACAGAAAAACAACTTGCCAGTTACATGAAAAGAAATTTCCCAGAAGCTGTCTGTATGCTACTTGTATCTTTTTTAGATGAATATATACTCGCGCTGAATTCATTTGTTCATAGGAGAGAGGAAAAGCAGCAGAGATCGAGCATAAAGTATCTATGGGGACCACGAATTAAATACAATTTACATAGATGTGAAAACTATAAGATGTGAATAATACAATCCTATGCTTACAAAACAGAACTAATAACGTTCACGGAGAGGTTTGCTCCATTCGTAAAATTCTAAAGAATAGATGACATATATGACATGACATGACAGTTATATCATGCATGCTACAACAAAACAAGTGGAACAAATGAAAACATTAATGACGTTTTAGACTTGAATTCTTCACTTTCCTGTATGAAAACAAAACAGATTTATTGCAGAAGATATCCTAATGAAACGTGGCCTGTCGCCTTTTATTATTAGCACTTTCTTGGATGTCTCAGCCATTTGAAAACAAATTTTCTTCAAATAAACGTTGAATCTCTTTTTAGAATTCAGGCTCTTTCATTTTAGGAATGTTATAAACCCGAATCCGCACCTCAATCAGTACTATACAGTCCCTTTAAGCCTTGTAGGCAGATAACTCTGTAATCATGGTCAAAATGTCTTTGAGTGATAAAGAGGAAAAGGCAAGAATCAAGTAAGGTAATATCGCGCGAGTATCAAACATTTAGCGTCACCCGTTTATTTTCCAGTGACGAATTTACAATACAATACATAAATTGTATATTAGCAGACTCCTTTTCGATTTGCTTTAAAAGATTTCGACCAACTGCAGATAAAAAGTAAGAAGAGACAAAGTATACGAAATTATTTTAAAAACCGTAGCCGGTCATGGGATTGTCTTTATATGACTGTTTTATTTACATGCTATTTCTATAAACTATATCTGATCTCAATTGAAGCCCCCTTGTGTTTTTGATGGACTTCTTGTCCGGTTTTACCTGAATGTATTCATTAACTTGTTTATAAATGCTTAAATGCGTCCAAATCTGCCAGAGATCTCGGCGTTTTTGTGGACGACTCGTTGGATGTAAAGGAGCACATTCGAAAGGTGTGCCGGGCTGTTTCTTCTCGTATCTACAGGATCAGGAAAATCAGGAAATACCTCAACCAGAGCTCCACAGAACGACTTATTGATGCTCTTGTAACATCGTATCTGGATTATTGCAACAGTTTGCTCATTAACTTACCTGCCTGTCATCTCGCTCCACTTCAGCACATACAGAACACTGCTACACGCCTTATCACTTGTACTAGGAAGTATGATCGCATCACCCCTGTCATCCGCAATCTACACTGGCTGTTAATCCCACAATGAATTAAGTTCAAGATCCTTCTCATCACCTATGACATCATCAATATATAGCTGAGGGAAAGACTTTGCAGACTTGAACTCTCGACTGTCAGCTACACCTGCCAAACAACTATCCATCCAACACTCAGATTCCAAAAATGAAGAAGAACGATCCGATTCGTGATACAGCTTTCTATCAATTTCTTAAATAATCCTAAAAAGGACTCAGACATCAAGGTTTAAATATAAAAATCGGAGAACACGACCTAAAGATGATCATCAATAGTTTGTCTTCCGGTTATTCTCCCTATCTCGGCCAAACCCTTACTAATGAAAAAGAAAATGAAATCCACACATGACATACATTTCGAGAATAAACGAATAGTCAAAGCAATTGTTAATAAGTTGCCGTCATTACGCTTTACGAAAATTACGTTATATTTTCATAATATATAGATGAGCATTATTTGAAAGAGCCTGCAACGTCGAAAATAGTGAAAATTATAGTTTGAATGAATTGATTACTGTGGTCAATACTATTTGTATTTATACTCACACTTGGAGCTAGCAGGTTCTTCGATATTGGTTTAATTACAAAGTAGTCAGAAATGATGCGGCGTTTATCGTGCGTGTAGCGACACAAACGGACATCCCTGACCAGTCTTGTGCAGTTCTGAAGCACTTTACGCCGCTCGCACCAAGGCTTTTATGTTCATTGGGCACGAGCAACGGGTCAGAAGCATACGACCTAGCAACGGGGGCGGAGACTCGATCTGGCGAGAACGAAACGCAAAGGCAAGAGTTTGGAAGAAATAATAAGAAAACTGTGGGTTGGGATACTTTTCCACAATTTCACGAAATGAATTTTCTGTACAGGTAGATAACATATCAAGGAATCAAAAATTGACCACGAGAGTACTTTCCTTCCTTTTTGGCCTATTACAGGGAGACTGCTGGGACTCGTTGCATAAAAGTTACATTTATGGTAACTTTGCCATCCAATGGTTACTACCATGGCAACAATACTCAACAGCCAATCAAAATCAAGAATTCCATGAAAGTTACCATTGGATGGCAAAGTTACCATAATTGGAACCTTTATGCAACGGGCCCCTGGTGTTACTTATGACTCATTTTCACATAGCAGCACACAACTTTCCTATAAGCAGAGACCCATGGAAATCCAATAAGAATATCCTAATGGTTTCTAATGGTTTTGATGGTTTCCAATACATTGTATAGTTCTGTTGCTGTCCGCTCGGTGTGCTTGTGTCTGACAGTTTTGTTTGCGTTCATGTGTTTTCCCATAGATATCCAACGATGTTCCATATTGTTATTATTTTGCACAGATGTATAAGTACGTACCATTGAAACCCACAGAAAATTCATTAAAGCCAATTAAGTACTGCAAGAATGCGACTCAGTTATCATGTTAGTCCTATTGGTTTTTATTAAATCCCTATCGGAACACTTAATCTATAGACTCCACAGACAGCTCTTAAACTCTATTTGCAATTTCATGAAATATTATATGCATTGTATGTTTAATATCTTTGATATGACTTTTGCTTTCAGCATGATGGATGTCTAAATAGTTTACATGTAGATGTACACACATTCTTGGACATAAATGACTACCATTCTGTCGCAGTGGCGCCAGAAAATTGTGGTACTTTGGCCAGACATACTAAATTTTATTCTCACAAAGTTTTTGATTTATGTTATTTATTTTACGTTATGTGCCTGTATATGTCAAGCTAAGACAAAGGTTGGTACAAAGCAAATGCATTATTAAAAGGGAGATAAGACTTTGCTCTAAATATTGCAAAAATATGACTTACCTTAACATTTCTTTACGTATAATGTTTAACACATTTTGATGTCCTGTTACTTTTTAAGATTCAGGTTGCAGTTCCGACGAGTATTTTTTTCTTTTACTTTGCGTCTTGTTATTATGTAAGGGATCATCCACAGCAGGAAAGTTATTTAAAAAAAGTTACGAAGTCTCATTGCAAAACGTTAATAAGCAAAATATCGTTGAATTGTAGTCCTTGATAGCAGGAAACTCATCTTTCATGATTTATGGATTTGTGACGCGGACGCACGCCATGGTTAAAGCGCTGTTCAAGTTTAAGTAAGGACATCCTTACTGAGCTGCTATCCAAGCATACACACCTCACCTCGGCACGCTTACCTCCACCGTGTCCACCCATCATCGCAAATGTTTCGGTTTTCCGCAACCGGTTGCCAATTGATTGCCGGCTTGCAACCAGGCCAAATGTGAACTGTGCATCTCATATCTCTTGATAAAGGGCAGGGCCCGAAAGCTCGAGAAGTAAAATCAAATTGTGAGGATTCAAAAGCTACGTCAACCGCCTCTTCTTTACTCTCGTTATACACACTACTAAGATGCGACGACCCAGGGGTTTAGCAGGTGAAGACACACATTTCACACTCACTATATATATATATATGCAGTTGTATATATATATATGTTATGTGTGTGTGTGTGTGTGTGTGTGTGTTGGCGGTTGTGTGTACAAAACGTCCTTAATCAGTGATGATGACAGGCAAGGGAATGTAATCGGATACTAGTAGATCGAAACTATACAGACGGCAGGAACATGTTATCATTAATGACATTCTTTACAGGGTTTCCGTGAGTCCTGACCAGATGCATCATTGAAACCCAGGGAAAGAGAATGGGCATCTTGAGAATCCTACTGAATGATATGGTGCACCACTATGGATGAAATTTCTGGACAATTTTTGTAATAAAAAAAGCAAGAAAATTTTATGTACCTCTGGAAATATTTTTTGGGGAAAATTATATGCTTGCCCTACCCAAACTAATTTCGGGGTGGGGGGGGGGGGGGGGGAGTGGGTGCCCCATTGCTCTTCAGGATTGACCCACGTCCATACGTGATAGCTTTTGTGTTCTTAGAATTCCTATGGAATATCTCACAAACATAGTTTTGATGGAATTTGGGAAATTGTCGATCTTGTCAAGTGTACTGAATCTGCGGAAAGGAATCAAACGGGGAAAAACAAAAAGAAGAAATTCCCTTCCAAGCGAGAGGTTTAGCATTTTTTGAGCTGGAGTGACACATCTGATGCACACTTTTGGCGAGAATTTATACGGTGCAAAACGATATGTTTGCCGCTTATTGCCCATATGAATTCAACTCTTGCCAGGCATTTCATTTTAAGAAGTTTGTTGCCTTCTAGATTGAATATCATAAACCTCTTTAGATTTCAGAATTACGAACCCCTACACTGTATTTCAGTTTTGGATTAAGATAACTTCCGTCATTTTTGGATTAACAAACCCTTTTCATTTTAGGGTGTTTTAAAAGCAAACTTCTGCTTTCCGAATAACCGAACCATCAGATTAACGGACAGATGGAATGACGAACTATCGAAAAGCAAATCTTCAGTAGAAAGGAACCATGGATTAAATAACGAAAATGTCAATCTTCAAAGTGTACTGAATCTATGGAAAGGAACCAAACGGGGAAAAACAAAATGAATGCCCTTCCAAGCGAGAAGGCTTTAGCTTTTTATTTTCCTTTTTTTAACTGGAGTGACAGATCTGATGAACTCTTTTTAAGAAATACGGAAATCTTTCAATCTAAAAGAGTACTAAATCAATGGGAAAAGTCCGAATTGGGGAGCGAGGGGATGGGAGGGGGGATAAAGGGGTATCCCCAACCCATCACACACACATACACACACACACACACACACACACACACACACACAAACAAACAAACATGCAGACACCATGGGCGGGAGATTTTGCATTTTCATAATTGAAATTCAACAATAAATGGTGTATACTTTTGGTGAAATATTTGGACCGTTTTCTATCAAAAAAGCAAGAGCCGCAATTCCATATCTCGGGTATTATGGGAGTGGGGCAAAACGATATATTTCCACTGACTCTCTCTATGACTCTAACTACTGCACGGTATTGTGAGTATCTTATTTTCAAAAAAGTTTTTCTTTTCCGGATTGATTATTACAATCCCTTTCAATCTTCGGATTTAAGGGATGGTACAGTATTGGTGGAGATGAGGATTGGGCTTTTAACTTTTTGCGAGATACCAAAAAAACACTCATGATATAGAACAGAGCATACGATTTTAACAGGAATTCAAAGTTTATCTGATGAAAATTGGGTTTGGAATGACTGAAGCATCCAAACACAAAGTAAAACAAAGCGATCGTAATAAAGTGTGGGTCCCACACTTCATTAGAATGTTGGGGGTTTTTTTTTTTGGGGGGGGGGGACATCTCAACCATTTCAAGACCAAATAATTTCATCAAATAAACGTTGAATTCCTCATGGAATTACATGCTCTTTCATATTTCATACGATGTTTCTCATTATCTCACCAAAAAATGTTAGAAACCTGATATTAGGTCTCAACAAAAACTATACGATCCCTGTAAAGTAGTGGCCTATTTCAGTTTTGTATGAAAAAAAAAAGCCTGCGGCTTTTTTGGATTAACTAAGTTTTTTTTTTTTTCATTTAAGGGTAAGCAAACCTCTGCTTTTTGAACAACCGACCCCTCGAATTAAGGAATAAATGGAATAAACAAACTTTCGAAAAAAAATCTTCAGTATAAAGAAACCATGGATGAACGAATTGCCTTGGAATGTGTGGGGATTCGAGCTTGCAACCCTGTCACAGAACACTAGCTACTCATAGGACGAAAATAAATGGTCCTCTCGAAAAATAAGATTTGATTCATTCATTGGCCATAAAGTATTGCAAATTGATCGTCGTAGCAGTGAGCATCCGGGCCGCATGGTCCGGATGAATCACTAAATGGACGTTACGTTTTTGTTTTGAATGCCTGCAAGGAAGAATTTAGCAGGGGAAAAGAGGCATCTATATGCCGGAGAGTGCAAGGATTGTGAGAATTTAGCCCATCAATGCCTCAAAGATAGCACTGTACGTATACAGTTATTTATAGACCTACACGAGAGACACTGAAATACAAACAAAAAATGCACAGACATACAGACACACAAGGACAGACAGAGGCATGATTGGAAATCCATATTAGTAGGTCCTTGGTAATGTCCAGTAAAGGAAAATGAGGTATGTCAGTATTTCCATGCCCTTATGGAATATTTTGTCAGTAACACCGAAAATGATAACAGATATCGTATTAAAGAGTTCAGCGTGGTGTTCTTTTTTTCACATGTTTACACGGGGAAGTCAAGTCAAGTGGCTGAATTCTGACCAGGATATTACGCATTGAGATAGAGTCACTCTCAATTTTACTGCGATAGGGAAAGGGACTGGAATTATTTTCAATTTGTCTTCGAACAAAGGTCCTTGGTCATGTAAATCGCTTGCTTCTCGCTCAACGAGCCCTTGCTTTAGTCTTCAACTCCGGAAAGTACCTTGACGTGTACGTATTTTTCATTTTCCCCTTGAGGGTTATGTGTTTGCTTGTTTGTTTGTTTGTTTGTTTTTGTGTGTACTCCATTCATATTTTTGATCTATATAGACAGACGAATAGCTTCATGTAACAGCTTGCAAGCCTGATCGATACAAAGGAATTTGAAATAATGATCCTTGTTTATAGCAGTTGTTTGTTACCATATTGAAGTGCAATTGTGAAGCTGTAGAGTATAGTATGAAAATTTATTCTAGATCATTCATAGTTTAACTGACTTCATTGTCTTTGGAAAAAAAAATAAGTGTCAGGTAGCTCAACACTCACACTCGGGTGAAGATATTTGAGCGAAGTCTTCATGAGAGTTGTGCCAGCTTTGGAATGCATTGTGCCACTTATTGGGGAGTTGAAGCATGATTGTTTAAGCAGATACAGATGAATTTAAAAATCTGGCTAGCGAGAAATAAATCTCAACATACTCTGAATCCAACAGAATTGCTTTTTTATCTAAGATACAAGTAGACATCTGGATATTTCAAATTGCCATGACAATATATATATATTTTTTTACTATTTCATAAATCTCAGGATAATCCTTTACATAATGACGCAATGTCAAAACAAAATACTCATAGGAACTACTTCTTAAAGCTCAAAAAGTAACGAGACATGAAACTCGCCACTGGAAAAGACGAGTTAGGTGATACGCTGGGAGTCATCAGATATCGGTCACCTGTGATCGACAACGAAAACAATGAAATGTAGCGACTTTAAGTTTATTGTCATAATATAATATCATAATATCATAAACATACCATAGAAATGATAAGGTAAGTCGTATTTTTTGCAACGTCATATTTCCCTTTGAAGTATGCATGTAATCTTATCAACCTTTGTCTTACCTTGACATATACAGGCAAATAACGTAAAATGAATAACATTAATCATAGACTATGTGAGAATAAAATCTTTTATCTCTGGCCATAATATAGCAATTTTCTGGTGCATAGCAACAGAATGGTAGTAAAGTGTAAAGTAAAGTGTAGGTTACATCCAAAATGATAAAAGTAAATGTCATTTAACTGTACATCTAAAGATATTTTAGATGTATGATATTTCGTGAAATTTCAAATAGAGTTTAAACAAGCCCCAGTTATAACGATCTCCGACCTCACGGGGGGGGGGGGATGATGCAATATAAAGCCAAGAGAATACCATTCTCCTTTCTATTTCGAAAACCTACCGACACTTGTCGAACACGCTTGATATTTTCACGTAACTGAATCCAAGCACTGAATGGACTCACGAAAGTAAAAGCAGACAAGATCCTATAGGCAACACATAGATTCAAGGTGTTACCGTTTTTCTATATATGGGTCAGAATTTTGAACGATGTACAATTGAGCCAAAACAAGGCAAAATTTAAAAAGTTGGAAATTCTCCAAATCATTTATCTTACCTGAAAGAGTATAACTCAAGCTTTAATATGAACCCAATTATATTAGGATTTTACCAGAGGAACAAGTTTTTATTCAACGCGGAAGTTTACCATGTCCAGAGCAGCGAACGTCCGTGAAAAATAGTACTGCATATACATTTAACTAACATCTAACATAGTTTGCAAAGATATGATTCAGTTCAAAATCGTAACGAAATATCTTAAGGGACATTTGTACGCGTTGGCAAAATATTAAGCTTGTACTCTTAACCTGTACGTAATGGTAGACAACTGATGATTTAACCAAATTCGTCATTTCTGTTGAAATTGATATGTTGAAATATTGCTCTCCCGCTAAACACTTTCTCCACTTTACGCGCATTTTACAGAAACTCAATATTTTGACCTCTTATTTCACTATCCCATACTTTGATCCTTACTCCCAAATAATATATTTATACATACATATATATATATACATATCATATATATATATATATATATATATATATACATATATAATATGAAATGTGGGCGATTCCACGGTAACTCGCGTTACAAATAATGGATACATGTGATAATGTGTCAATATCTTTGTAATTGGTAAGATCTACAAGTTACTTTTTTCATCATGGGTTAAGTACACATGCACCAACTAATTGAATCCAGAAAGAAAAATAAAGGACAAACATGTTGGGGATTCTTGGATCATTTAATTTTGATAACTCGCGTTACACAAAAAGGACATGGTCAATTTTATAAAGGCCTCTTTTTGGAAAGTCTCCTCATACTAGACAATCTTGATAAAAGTTTTCCTACCTTGAATTGATAGTGGGTTATGACTCATAAATTAACACTATCAAAGATGAGTAACAATGACCTGATAAAATGTAGGGAGCCTTTATGTCGGTAACTCGCGTTACATTAGGTTCACTAACACAGGGTGACGCAAATTGATGACGTACAACTGTTCTGATGGCACTGAATCTTGTGTTGAATATTTTGAGAGATACTTACTTTAGTAGATAGTAAAATGAATAGATGTTAAACAAATATTTTACTAATAAACCCAATTGGTAGAGAAGAAAGTGTTTAAGACTCACAAGAGCTTCACTCCTCATATAGACCTTGAAATACGGATACGTTTGAATAATTATGTACCCGAACGATTTAGTTCAAGTACATTGTAATTTTCAGAGTGTAAAGATGAAAAATATTGAGTCTTTTTTTAAACAAAAAATAAAAGTATCAAACCCTATCTACAAGCTTACAGAAAAAAAAGCTTACAATCTTTCAAAAATTAAAATCCTGTCTTTGTGAGGAGTAAAAACTAGTATATTTCTTGGCAAAACTGACTGACAAATAGACCAGTTCGTAATTCCACTTTGCGCATGAGCAGAAAAAAGGTCATTTGTACCAACAGGCATTTTGGTTTTTAAATTCATTGAGATAAGCATCTGTGATGCAATGATTATTCATTTGATCCTTATCTAAATGGTGCTTGCTAGAAACAATGAAATGGATGCCTGCTAAATTATAAATGGAGTATTCTGATCCCCTGATCTAAACACAGGTTATTTTTTTTTAACATTAGTTCCATAAATTGTTTTGTCAGGCAAGCTTATGCATTATGCCGCTTTGAAAACGAGTGAAATGCCGAACTAACTGAGAAAAAAGAAAAGTAATTTATACCAATGTGTATATGAGCTACAGTGTAATTAAGAACTGGCTTATTACGCTACATTGACATAAATAGCCTAAAGCACTGAATTGATCAATGTTTTAGTAGTAGCCATGATCAGAAATCATGGAGATACATACTCGAGGAGGATTCGAACCCACAACCTCCTGATCTCAGGACAGGCATCATCTTCACTAGATCACCAAATAAGGATTACAACCAACACTTACTCCTTATATAGCATTCTGGAATAAAAATTCTGTAATACTGATGCAGGACATTCAGAAGATAAATCTTATGTTCTCATTCACTGCTGGATGTATGTGTACATGTACACATGCAGTGAAAGCCTGACTAGACTCTTCAATGTGGCATATGATTAGTGGCCTTGATGCTAGTATTATACAATCACTGTTTATTAGGCTGCCCTCCTTTGATTCAGTCCAGCATAGTGTGCTTTACACTGCATCTGATTGTTTTCACCACAATCTAGCTCAATTAAGTGTAAAAATTTGCTTATGCTGGTGGAAACTTGTGTTTATAGTCGGTAAGTCGCGTTACATGCCGGTAACTCGCGTTACATGTTAACTCGCGTTACACTTTTCATTGACATTTCTTAATGTGATGACAGTGTTTATTCAAGTCAACATCTTGTGTACAGTATCAGGGTGTGATGAATTTAGAAAATTATGATTCCCAAACAAATTACCTCCACTGCTTCCTTCAGAATAAAGAATATTTCTTGTTTCGGTAACTCGCGTTACATGGCTCAAGGGCTGAACTTTCATGTGGTGATTAAAAATTGTTGAAAGTGCCATTAAAATTTCCTCATGGGAGACTGAAGTAGAACCAATTTGCTTCTTTAAAATAGATTAATTGAAGTGCTAGCAGAATTTTTCTATTTAAAAAAAAAATGTATATTAAATCAAGCATGCATTTTAGCAATTTTGATGACCGAAAAATTGTTTTCAACATTTGTAGCTGTTTTTTGGGAAATATTTGACCGATTGACATAATTCTTTCAGTTTCTTTAACTTAAATATATGGGTAATACATAATAAGTAATTCTTTTGCAATAATAAACTTGAAATTTTAGTGCCATGTCCACGTTCCCATGAAATTGCCCATATATATATATATATATATATATATATCATATATTATATACATATATTATATATATAATTACGAGACCACATGATGCCATGGCTTTGGATGTTTAGATATTCAAATGGTATTCAATTATGGGGAAAACCCGCCTCTATAGCTATAAAAGGTCACAAACGAAAAGGTGGCGAGAAATACAGATACTTCTCTGAATCACTTGCCTGAATAACCTGACCATTAAAATGTTAGTGCAAGTATCGGTACTCTGTTGGGATCTTAGATGTAAGACCACATTCAATCTTACTTGTAATCAAACGTCCCTAACGGCTTAGCAGACGAAATGTTGTGATCTTGTGTCTTACGTACTCTTACAGGAGCCAGACAAAATTGGACCCATATAAAGTGCAGCATACACTGTCTCGGTAAGCATACGGAACGCTCTCAGCACATGCATTTGTATATATGTATATATATATATATATATATATGTGACCCGCTACAACAAAATGATCCTAAAGTCGGGCGAGGTCGATTATTTGACAATTGCATGACAAAATTCCCTAATCTTTCTGCTTTAAATTGATATATAACTCATGTTATGAAAATAATCGGCTGCAGAGATATCGATGTTTAAAAGAGAGCATGTCGAGACGTCTGGGAAATCACTGTTTCGAAAAAAAAGCGCCCTGAAATTTTTCCTTGCGACGCAATCGCGATCAAGGGACACGCAAGTCAGTTTTCACCTACGGACAATAGAAGGTAAACCCTAGCAACTCCCGAAATGCTCATTCAAGCACAGCGTCGGTGGTCTCCTCACCGACCAATCAGTGACCAGGATGCCAGGAGAAGCGGCTGGGCATAGCGCACCCCGCCCGCACACTCCAGTCGACTTGGCAGTGTGCGAGCTTCACGCTTCGGTTAGCGGCAAGCAGCAAACTGACCAATGAGATCACTCCGGTCGTTGTTAGGGGCGGAGCCTATCTGCGGCGCTCAATCCAAATTTTTGAACCAGTTTCTGCTTCATTGAAACGCCAAAAAACATGGCCCAGAAAAACACTATTTTTTGTCTTTCCTTTCATCATTTTGCTTCAAAATTTCGACAGATGATAGAAGACATGTCAGACTCCAATAATATGTCAAAATCAGAAAATCGTAAGTTTTGACCAATTGTGATGCTCTGACTTCAAACTCGATTTTCACGGCTTCGACCGTGCGCGACTTTAGGACCTTTTTGTTGTGGCGGGTCACATATGCATATGCAAAAGACAAATACTTTTACATTATAATGCAGTCACTGTAATAATGCTTAGAAATAATTTGCTGCTATTTGTAACCAATAGTTGTATATCAGATAATTAAGCTTTCAACCTGGAATACGATGGCTTTTAATAATGGGCTTTTATACCACAATCAACAAGTTTATAAAGAAGATTTTTTTTTCTTTCATTCCATGGTATCAAAATGTCTTGAATAAATCCATCCCTTTTGAACGTAATTTTCACATGCTCTTTATATGAGACCTGTTTTATAACTGTTTCTGCTAACTGTGTGGCGCCAAAATCAGTCCTATTTTGTTCTTTAAATGCAAAATGGGATTTATCTTAGGGAGTTGTTCACATACTCTCTAAAAAAAATCGAGTGAAAAAGTTCACTCATGAAAGACAAAATAGAGTGAATTTAGAGTGAAATGGGAGTGAATTTTGAGTGAAAATGTTCATTTTCACTCTTTTCGGAGTGACCACAGGGATCACTCCAAAATCTTCGAGTGATGCCTGAGGTCACTATAATTTCACTCTTTTTTGTATTCACTCCATCAAAAGTGAATGGTATCAATCGGGTGTGTGTTTTTTTTTTTTAGAGAATATGTATACATATATATATATATATATATATACATTCAAGGATGTTGCAATAGAGGGCAATGCTAAGAAAATTTCTTTTTCGCTTTTTATTTTTTTTACATTAAAAAAGATATATTGAAAATAGTCAACTTGAACTTCATAACTATGTTGGTATCGTTTTTTGAATTCTTTAGCAAGTCCGCACATATTCCATACGATAAAGACAAATTGAATATACCATTATTACGATTATATTATTGAAAAAAAATGCAATCGAATCAAGTATATCTTTTTCATAACTTCACAATTCATCACATCCAGTTGAAATCGGTGATTGAAACGATTTCTTATGTATCTACAATTTCGCCTTGAGCTGAGAAAACATAGAAACCATCACTCATTACGTTATCATGAATGTCTCAAAGCTTAAGTTATAGCTTGATCATGAGATAAAATGGAATCCAATCATGAATACCATAAATTTGCTTTTCATAAATTAATTTTCAAAAAGAAATTCAGTATCTAGATTTCTAATTTTTTATCAACCTGTTGCTTTCTTGAAAACGGCATAAACTGTTTATACGAAATCCTACTTATGCTACCGTAATCTTTTTTGAATCTGCCATTATGTCTGTACCTTGATTTGTCGTCACGGTCACGTGAGGGATGGTCTGTTGTTAATATGTCTTCTCCTCTTTTTTTTAAAAATAGGTTGTGATCATTGGATAGTGGGTGGCATGGGAATTTTGTTTTAATGCAAGAGGGTACAAAAACATGCTATTTCGTTGGAGACATATTATTCTCACATTGTAAAGAACGAGATAGCGTTGAGACGAATTAAGCAATTGTCGAATGTTTGGACGGTAATACAAGCTCGGTCTACATATAACCAGCTTGTCAGAAGTCGCATCATGTTTTTTAATAACACCTCCCACTCTCATGTGTCGATACTTTCAGTTGTCGATTCGTGTCTCCTTGAAAGTCCTTGTTATTACACTCTACTTCCCAATATTCTTATTTCTTTCTTATGCTTTCTATCATCATCATTATCGTTTATTTCCAGTGTTATCACACGAAATAATACAAGGAGTTTCAATAACATTTCTTGATGATGACCTTTTCCTAATCAGGAGGGTTGGAGAACTTTTTCACCTCCCTCCTTCAACAAGGTGCTTTTATTTATCTGACGTACCATGTCGTTGTGAGTCATTACCTTCCCTCGTTTTATCAAGAGCATGGCATGCGACAGCTTAGGAGGGAAGGAGGGAGATCAGCCGAGAGGAAAGAAAGCAATAGAAACCAACTAAACCCAATAGAAACCAAGAGAAATTGAAACCCGCTGGCTGTAGAGTCTAGATTAAGGGTTCCGATGGGGATCCAATAGAAACCAATAGGACTAAACAGATTAACTGAATCGCATTCTTGCAGTACTGAATGGGCTTTCATCTATTTTAATGGGATGCGTATTCATACAGCTGTCACGCTGTGCATTATAATGAAACATCGTTGCACAACAAAAGGAAGCCAAAATGGACGTAAACAACGCTATCAGACACCCAGTCAGTCCGCAGCGCGAGCGAAAGCGCACGTATTTATTCAAGTCGTATGCACGGCTGAGCGGTGCTTGCATACGTAATGAGCAGATACATGGTCACGAATAAATCCGTGTAGAACGAGTATTTCTCGTCAGTTTTCGACACTTTTAGTATCGACTGAAAGAGAAAACATAAGGAAATATGCTCATGATCAAAATAAACGGAAAAGAAGAATATAGAATATCAAAATCCCTCGGTATTGTATTCAGAAATATTCCTTCACGTTTGACGCCAAAAAACCAACCTGAAATCTTTCATGCCCCTCTAAAATATGGTGAAGACTATGTCCGCTTAAGTATATAGTATCACAATAAGGGCACGTTTTCCCATCTTCATTTCAATACGGGTCAGGAAATAGCAAAATTCAGAGACATGTCTAGCGTCGAGTTTAAAGAGATTATCCTCGCATTCGCACCGGAATTCCGGGTTGTGATTGGTCGAAATCTGTCGCAAGACGCGGCGTGTCGCATTGCGTAGTATCCATTGGCTGCTGACTCAGTGCTGTGAGTTTTAAATGTTAGGTTCCAGATTGTGATCGCATTTTCACTCTCTATACAAAACTTGAACTTTACACAGGAACCAATGATGTGTATGTGAGTGTGCACTTACAATGACCCTGAACAATGAACCTGGCTGCCACCTGTCCCGAGCTCTGCTGCAAGGCACATGAATGCTTACTAGACAGGGCAGAGCCAGGCAAAAACTGCCTTTTTTTCCTGTCAAGGTTTTCTCACTTGATTCTGGTACTTTAGACCATACGTAACAAAATAAGCTTCTGCGCCATCTTGAAATCTGTCCCGAATCCAAGATGGCCGCCAAAAATCCAAAATGGCCGCCAGAGGACCTAAAAAGTGCCTTCTGTGGTTAAGATTTGTCTGGGGATGGGTTTTTTTAAACTCTATTTGATGATAAATGGTAAGAGGAATAAGATTCAGTGAATTAAAATTAAAATCAGTTTCTTTTTTATTGCGAAAATCCAACATGGCCGCCAGACGCAGCTCCCGAAATTAACAAATGTCATAATAACCGGAGGGCCAAACCCTAAAAACTTGCTTACTTAACGAGTGAGTTCCACTCTCTCTACAAACTAAGTAGACCATGCTTATTTTCAAATTTATATTGTAACAAACAACATACCACTGGTCTACCTCAAAAAATTTGTTGCGAAAGCCTCCAAATCCAAAATGGCGTCCAAGATGGCCGCCATATCTACTGAATTTGCTATTTGAAAGATAGAATTTGATAGAAACATCAGATTTCAACAAATGTGATGTCATATGAAAGAGAATAAAATTTTCTACAAGTTGATACCATTTTTGAGGGAGATTGTGATAACTGGATTGAGATTTTAAGGAAAAATACTCATTTTTTGATATTTTTCTGAAAAAAGTAAAATCATGAAAATGCTTGATTCAGCATAAATCAGAAAAAGACTGAAGGATTATCTTGAAACGTTTTTAAGAATTTTGTTTAACATATAATTAATATTTGGAGAAAATTAGGGGTCAGTACCATATGCGGTTCAGGAGTTATAATGTCTCAAACTTGAAAACTCACTATGTAAAAATTTCCACTTTAGCTGTGACAAGACCTTGTTGGTCGTAAAGAGAGTCTGCACGCGCCAAGACTACTACACGCACCACTGGCACTGACGCTTTTAGCAGTGCCAGTGGTGCGTGTAGTAGTCTTGGTGTACGCAGACTTTTTTGACAAACAAGAGTTTGTGCCTGCAAACTAACTTTTCATACCAAGTGGTAGCTCAGGTGACGCCGATCGCTATCATTTCAAAGTAGATTGTTCTGGAGCAGATGAGATGAAGCAAAAAATGTCTTTCAAATAGAGGTAGAAGCTTGAAACAACCATGCTATAGAAAGTTTAAAACAAAATTTGGATCAATCACTAAAAAACTTCAAGACTGCAGGCCATCAAAGCTGACATAGTTTATTGCGCCAAATTGAATGCATTATTTTGATTTTGGTACAATTTTGTCTGTTGTGCTATCCATTTATAGCTTTTATTATTTTGAACATTGTAGTGCTATTTCAAACCGTCATGGGTTTTTATGGAGATATTTTTAAAACCAGTGATATTCTACTCCGAAAAAGAAAAAAAAAATAGAGTGGCAGTTTCATTTTTGAAGGAGTTAATAACGGAAATCAGTAAATTTAAAGTAAAATTGGAGTGAATTTTGAGTGAAAATTTTCATTTTCACTCATTTTAGGGTGACTTTAGGGATCACTCGTCACTCTTTGAGTGATCCCTGAGATCACTCTAAAAGGAATGAAAATGAACATTTCCACTCTCGAGTGATCCTGATATCTAAAATGTGAAAGCATCTACCAATGGCATTAGTTCAATTTAATTATGACACTATAACCCACATGAAATCAGCCTAAAACGATGTAAGAAAAATCTATTCACAGTGAATACACTTTCAGCATGCTTATTTGTAAATTCAATTCAATTCAATTCAATTCAATGTTTTATTTCATTTTTCGACAAGAACATATAAACATCACTTCTTTTTTGGTAACAGAAAATCAGGTGCTCAAAACTATGTAGGATGAAAAGAATATAATAATTGTAGCACCTTACAATCATTACAGATTATCATAAAACTCGAGTGATTTGAAGTAAGTAAACATTGTGGATAATTCGAAAAATGGAGGGACCCACTAAAAAGACAAGTCTTGTAGAATGTGGACCCCTCAGAAATGTGAATATACAGCATGAATAATCATTTTGGACAGTGTTATTTGAATAACACACTGAAAAGTAATTTCGCACAACACATTTAAAAGCAACTTTGAGAAATTGCCGCCATGTCGGATTTTTCGGGGGGGGGGGGGTGCTCGGATCAAAAGGGCTTTCAACGACATGTACGGATCAGATATTATTACACATATGCCATCGTCATTCACGTTTCTACAACAGCAGAGTAACATACAAGTACAAAAGCATATCTTTGATACAGAAGCATTTCTTTTTTAAATCAAAGATCGGGCCTTACCCAAACACTAAAATGAGCTCCACCCCCCCCCCCCCCCCAAAAAAAAAAAAAATGAATGAATAAACCCTCAATATGGTTTAAACAAGGACAATATTATGATAGACAGCAATACAAGAAATTCTAAAAACATATCAAATTATTAATCAAGATTTGACTCTGACGCAACACACTAAAGGTATCGTTTACCGTTGGAAGAGATATCACATTCGATTTATATGTGCAGGTTAGTTGTATCACAAAACATTCTACCATGTAAAAAAAAATAAAATATATATATATATATATACATATATATATATATATATATATATATATATATAATGAAGCCTAAAACATACGGAGATATCACCATTTCTTTTCAAGAAACCATAACATTGATAACTGTTGACAGCTTAGTATAAAAAACTAGAAATGTCGCTACGGCGACTGGTATGCCTCCGCCATAATGCATGGTTCTCCTAGTAGGTCTATAGTACAATGTTTTGACAATGTGTGATGACAGTTTCACACAATTGGCAAAATATCAAAATGACAGGTTTGCCACAAATGTGCTGAATGTTCACTTTCCTGGAACTAGGTTCAATTGGATGAATGATTAAAACGTCAGAGTGCAGGTATTTGGGGAACTGATGATTTTTACTTGACTTTTGACCCTTTTATAAGTTTATGCATTGAGTAATTTTCAAGATATTGAGAAAAAGTATAATTTCAGTATCAAATGGTAAAATAGCATTATCTAAACCTGGCCTCTGACCTTTGACCTCACAGTTCCAAAGAGAATCACTGTCAGGTAGAACATGCATAAATATGTAAGTTTCATGATGATACCTTGAGTTACTTTCGAGATATGGAGGAAAAAGTACAATTAAGCACTTTCACTTGACCTTTGTCCTTTTGACTTTTGACCCTTTGACGAAAACTTCCCACAGAATATATATTTGGTAATACATGCATACATCAAGTTAAAAATCAAACCTTCAGGCATTGCATAAATATAAGTAGTGATATTTTGAGGAGTTGCCCTTGACCTTTGACCCCCCACCTGACCTTTGACCCATGACCCGCAACTTTCCTAGATAATCACTGCCCATCGGTACAAGCATATACATACTAAGTTCCATGAAGATACCTTTAGCCATTTGCGAGATATGGAGAAAAACATGAAATTTCAACCTTTTTTCACAAAATAACCTGTGACCTTTGACCTTTGACCCCATGACCCTAAAATCCAAATAAAGTATTATCCCCCAGGATATACCCTCATACCAAGTTTGATGTAAAACCACCACACGGTTCTTGAGATATCGACAAAAACAAAACGGGACGGACGACCCGAAAACATAATGCCTCCGGCCACTTCGTTGGCGGAGGCATAAAAACATATCAGAACAATCTACTTTGAAATAATAACGATCACCGTCACCTGAGCTACCACTTGGTATGAAAAGTTAGTTTGCAGGCACAAACTCTTGTTTGTAAAAAAAAAAGGCTGTGCGCACCAAGACTACTACACGCACCACTGGCACTGCTGCAAGCGTCAGTGCCAGTGGGTGCGTGTAGTAGTCTTGGCGCGTGCAGACTCTCTTTACGACCAACAAGGTCTTGTCACAGCTGTGGAAATGTGGAAAGTGGAAATTTTTACATAGTAAGTTTTCAAGTTTGAGACATTATAACTCCTGAACCGCAAATGGTACTCACCCCTAATTTTCTCCAAATATTAATTATATGTTAAGCAAAATTCTTTATAACGTTTCAAGATAATCCTTCAGTCTTTTTCTGATTTATGCTGAATCAAGCATTTTCATGATTTTCCTTTTTTCAGAAAAATATCAAAAAATGAGTGTTTTTTCCTTTAAATCACCATTCAGTTATCACAATTGCCCACAAAAATGGTATTAACTTGTAGGAAATTTTATTCTCTTTCATATGACATCACATTTGTTGAAATCTGATGTTTCTATCAAATTCTTTCTTTCAAATAGCAAATTCAGTAGATATGGCGGCCATCTTGGACGCCATTTTGGATTTGGAGGCTTTCGCAACAAATTTTTTGAGGTAGACCAGTGGAATGTTGTTTGTTACAATAAAAATTTGAAAATAGGCATGGTCTACTTAGTTTGTAGAGAGAGTGGAACTCACTCGTTAAGTAAGCAAGTTTTTAGGGTTTGGCCCTTCGGTTATTATGACATCTATCAATTTCGGGAGCTGCGTCTGGCGGCCATGTTGGATTTTCGCAATAAAAAAGAAACTGATTTTAATCTTAATTCACTGAATCTTATTCCTCTTACCATTTATCATCAAATAGAGTTTAAAAAACCCATCCCCAGACAAATCTTAACCACAGAAGGCACTTTTTAGGTCCTCTGGCGGCCATTTTGGATTTTTGGCGGCCATCTTGGATTCGGGACAGATTTCAAGATGGCGCAGAAGCTTATTTTGTTAAGTATGGTCTAAAGTACCAGAATCAAGTGAGAAAACCTTGACAGGAAAAAAAGGCAGTTTTTGCCTGGCTCTGCCCTGTCTATACTGAGTAATCAATTATTCATGTGGATTGCCCCGAGCACTGCTAGTCTGAATTCTTGACACAGGGTGAAATGCATGCACATGAAAGAAGTAAGCACATGTTTCCATGTGCTGGCACACACCACATTTCAGAATGAACAAAGACTAGCTGCGATAGCGGAATTCCTCATGAAACATTCCAATCCTGGCCATTGTCCACGACCATTGTCTGGGTATCAACAACACATTCCACGCGTGTTCATTCACTACACCACTTCCAGTAAGAAACATAATTTGCCTTGTTTTCAACAGGAAAATTCACAACCTTAAAAATTGTGCCCCTCTTCGTTTTTTAATTGATCATACTCGCTCAAGTTTCACGATTGTGAAATCGAAGAAATTACGGAGATCTATTTTCAATGCCAGTCAGGAACTAGCAAAAAATCAAACTATGATCTAAAAGCTTCTTGAACATTGGCAAAATAATCGTTTACTTTGATGCTAAAATGGAGACATCAAAAATAGGGAAATTAGGTATCAAATTAATGAGCATAATCAGCTCTATAACTTACCTAACCATCCTGGGTCAAACAATGCACTGCGAAAGCTATGAAAGCTGTTGTTGCAACCTCTGCAAAAACTCTCGCAAAGTATCGCGAAATCTCGTCAGTCTCAATGGCACAAACTGCGTAAACGTGATTCTGAATAAAATTGTCGTTCGTGCCTCATTATCGCGCACGCTGCGGACTGACTGCACCAACAAACCATCGGACGGCAACAGAACTATTAGAAAAAAAAAAACAAACAAACAAAACGATCAGAAACCATTCGGATTTTCCTACTGGATTTCCATAACTTGCATAACAATATGAAGCTAAATGAACCTAAACAACGCTATCAGATACCAACAAAACCATCGGACAGGAACAGAACTATTAGAAAACAAACAAACAAACAAACAAAACGATTAAAAAACATTAGGATTTTCCTATTGGACTTCCATGGGTATCTTAGGAAAGTTGTATACCGCTCTAACAAAATGAGTCACATCAGGGGGGCGTTTCATCAACGAGTTCGTCGGAGTTTTCACCGACAAATTTGCTATCAGCCAATCAGACGCAAGGATTTACACTGACAACTGTTAAAAGCTAATGAAATCCTTGCATCTGATTGGCTAATAGCAAATTTGTCGGTGAAAACTCCGACGAACTCGTTGATGAAACGCCCCCCAGGAGTTTCCCTGCAATTGGCCAAAAAGGGGGAAAACAATCCCTATGACAAATTTTGATTCCTTGATATGTTATCTACCTGTACCAGTGTGTATAGAAAATTTAAGTTTGTAAAATGGTGAAAAAAAATCCCAAACCACTCTTTATCTGAAAGTACATTTTATTTCCTTATTACGATTTCTTATAAGTTTAGCCTTTGCGTTTCGTTATCGCCAGATCGAGACTCCGCCCCGTTGCTGGGGCGTATGTTAATGACCAATAATTGCTCGCGACAATAAATGAAGACAAAAAGTATAATGAGTGCGGCTTCAGAGTTGCACAATACCGGTAAAGGAGGTCCGTTTGAGTCGCTATACAAGGTTCTCTATACGTTGAAGTGCTACATGATATTAACAGAGAACGCGAGAAGCACAATTCTGACACAACTTTATAAAAGCCAACGTAAAGTTGTAGGGCTTAAATTCAGCATTCGTTGCTGATACGCACATTGTGTACACCAGAGGGTGAGTTTATCAACTCTTTTTCTCGGCAGAAACAGGTTTTCCAAACAGCTCTCAAGGAATTTTACGAGTTGATATGCGCAAAGCTGTTTTGAAAGCCCTTTCGGAAAGCCTTTTCGAAAGTCGCAAATTTGTGGCTTTCCAAACAGGTTTCCTAAGCTGCGTTTATCAACTTTCCCCTTTCAAAAGCCGTTTCCAAAGCCCTTTCCAAAGCCCTTTCCAAAGCCCTTTAGAAACGGCTTTCTAAATAGTTGCGCTCATCAACTCTTCGCGAACACGATAACTGGCCTGTCACTGCACAGCTGCATTGCGCAATTCGACTTGAGGAGAAGAGGTCATAATAAGGCGTACATTGTTCGTAACTGCAGTACAATACTACAAAGCCGTTTCAAAACAGCTTTGCGTTTATCAACTTCAAAAGGCTTTTACAAACAGGTTTCTGATAACCTGTTTAAGAAAACTGTTTGGAAAACCACAAATTTGCCGCTTTCGAAAAGGCTTTCCGAAAGGGGTTTCAAAACAGCTTTAAGTTTATCAACTTCAAAAGGCTTTTACAAACAAGTTTCTGAAAACCTGTTTAGGAAACCTGTTTTGTAAGCCACAAAGTTGCGGCTTTCGAAAAGGCTTTCCGAAGGGTTTTCAAAACAGCTTTGCGTTTATCAAAAATGCTTTGTTGATTTTCTTTATTGGTTCTATGGGATTTTCGACAAGGGTATGGTGTCGAGTACTACTTCGTATAATAGTATAGGAGAATATTTACTCTGAAAACAAAAATAAAAGAAAAACATTCTTTGAGTGATTACTAATGGCACCGAAATATAATTTCATAAGTTACAGACTAAATTATCCATCTTGCGGGAATAACAAACTGTAACTGTTTGCTTTTAGGTTTCATTTCCATGTATGTGTGTATAAGCGTGTAAATTATTGTCTGTGTACTTTAGCTGTCATGTCTACACGTAATCTCCATCTGGACTAAAATAGATCTGACCAAGCGTATTTTGTAAATCGTGCACGTAAGTTTCGAGTTTCAAGTTTCATGTGTATTCATCTTTCTTCCTTCTGAATACACATCACATTTGAATAACAAGCATAAACTTAAGTGGAATGTACGGGGGGGGGGGGAGAGTAGAAAGACGAGGTACCCTAGAAAAACAGAGCAAAACTATAGGATTCAGCAACTTATTAAAGGGACTGTATAGTTTTGGTTGATATTGGGCTCTATATTTCCAACTTTGTTGTGAGATCGCGAAAAACCTCTTACGAAATATAAGAGAGTATACAACTTTAAAAGGAATTCAAAGAGGTTCTTAATTAAATATGGGACACACCTTTTTATCACCTTTTTCACTTTTTTTGGGGATACCTCATGCATTTCCAAACCGATTTCCATGAAATGTATTTTGAATTACTCTCAGAATTTTATGCTCTTTCATAGAGGATATCCACCCCAAAAATACATAAACTTCAAAACAAAGAGAAAATCTAAACTAAAGTCGTAGTTGGTGTGCAGTTACTCGGTTGACTCCTTTACTTGCGCTCTAAACTGCTTTGTTATAATTAATGGTATTCTATTATTTTTCCTTATCTTGTCAATGCAAATCTCTGTAAAAGAAGTGTAGACTTTCTTTTGTCTCCATGCTTGTAGCCAACCTGTCTGTTTTCCCCCTCATTGTTGGTTTGTTATGAAATCATTTTCTTGCTTTAGTTTCTTTTTTTTTTTTTTATTTCACTCTACCTTTGTGATTGTTTATTTCTTTGTGTTGTTTCATGTCCCTCTTGTAGGTATTTCGTTTTTTATCTGTACCCCTTATTATTGTTGTTAATTATGTTTTAGAGTTTGTTTTGGACATATTTATCAAAAGGAATGGTGTAATATTGGTCAAGATGTGGATTCACATTTTTTTTAAAGAAAAATTACAAGGGCAGGTAGGAACGTACGATGTATCATAATAATCTTTCTAAACAGAGGCCTCGTCCGTGAACTGCAAGAATTTGAACCTGTATCCTAGATGTAGATGACTGTAATATGTCGCAGGTCACGCAGAAAAATATAAGGAACGCTGTTTTCACGAAATCTTCACCGGTTGCTGATGCATCATTAGCTTGCCCTTTTTATCAAGAGCGTGACCTATGGAAAGTTTTGGAGAGAGAAGAGGGGATTAGCGTAGAGGGCGTAGTCTGGTCAAGGAACACTAGGAAAGGTGGGGATTGAAAAGAGTCTTTCTTCGAAATACTATAGGAAGACCCCAAACCCCTTTCATCTCCATATCCATGAAATTGAGTTATATTATTATATTTAATGACTCTATTACGCAATCATCACCAATGATCACCACACTGTCTCATTAATACCCGTAGTTCTCTGAACAAAGATATGGACTCGCTGTCTGAGCTCGTCTATTTTTCATGTACGAGACTCAAATTTTCGCAAATCTTATTGACGTCCACTTGCGGGACTGTGAATTCGTGTTGTCTGTCAGTTGGTCTTTGAATTGACATACCGTATGGATAGTGTCGGGTGTTTTTTTTTCTTTTTATATATGGTGTCATCAAGGAGTTCAAGTTTGAATTGTCGTTGTATTGTACGTTTGGACGCACTGCCAACTAGACTTTATCATAGAATGTCTTGAACTGAAAAATAGGAGAAAAATACATGGGCATGGAAATGTACAAGTACATGATACATTGAAGAATACGTGATCATAAAGCCTATGATATAATTGTGTTGTCACTGTAAGGAGATGCAACTTCAGAGCATAGACATCCTATTTGAAAAATACGAATGTGTGTGTGTGTGTGTGTGCGTGTGTGTGTGTGTGTGTGTGTGTTTGTGTGTGTGTGTTGTGTGTGTGTGAGCGTGTGTGTGTGTCTGTGTGTGCATAATGTGTAGGTAATGCGTGTGGTTGGAGTAGAATTATGCCATTGTGTTATCAGAAAAAGCTGACACTCGTTCCCCTTTCTCCTTCATAGCCCGCTTCTCCATGCATTTTATGTTTTACCCTTAATCAAGTACACAAAGTAGGAAGTTGAACCCATGAATGCGGAAGTGAATGCCCCAAACAGACTCATCGTGATTTGTGTGTGTGTGTGTGTGTGTGTGTGCGTGCGTGTGTGTGTATGGTCAGTTTAGGTTTGAGCCGTATCAATGTTTAGGAATCGGTATGTATCAGCATTATGGTGGTCACTTTTTCTTCCCATTTCAAACGTTTAGTTAGCTTCGGGTTTTGGTGTGTGTCTAACTGTCAAGGAAACAGGTAACCATGATACCACATGTATGTAGTGTGATTTGATGTGCAAATGTACGGTGTTTGTGAGTGCGCACTTGTGGGTAATGTTTGCTGTTGTTGTTCTTTTCTTTGTTGATGTGTAGTGTTTAAATGGGTGTGTGTGTTGAGAGAAAGCTAACAGGAAGGGGGGGGGGAGATAATAGTCAGTGAGGAAATAAGTGGGATGGTCGGGATTAGGTAGATGTAGCTAGGTAATAGTAGAATAATGGTTAAGGGGTTAGGCAGGAACATGGTTTGTTTTGATAATATACATATATGGCTATTTTGTTTTGTACGGGGGCGTAGGTTGATAGGTTAAATAAAAATGATGAGTTTTGTTCGGTTAATTTAAGCATGCTTTTTATGGCACGTTTTGGGAAATGTTGTATTCTCAAGAGAGTGTAAGAGAATTTATGTAATGAAGCGGATATTGAATAATCTGATTAAATTGATCAAGACATTTTTCCCTTTTAAGAGACATACTTAATCTGATATTTTTTTTATCTATATAGCGTGTGCTCTGCAAAAAAAAAAGGAAAAATAAGGAAGTTATGTTAAAAAAGTGATTTAGTAGCACAATTTCTTTTTGGGTGTGTGTAATAAGGCACATTTGGATTGGCTTTCTGAGAGTTATGCAGAATTTCATGTCATTTTTTTTTAAACATGGTATGATTTGGAAAAAACCAAATATATTGTACTGTATGCTTGAAAAATGATTCAGCAGCACAAGAAAGAATACAACTGTTTTGTTGTTTGTTTGTTTTTTGGTAAGATTAATGCCATTGTTAATATGGATTTCATATTGAATGAAACTCAAATAAAGAATATTATGAAACAAAAAAAAGTGTGTGTGTGTGTGTGTGTGTGTGTGTGTGTGTGTGTGTGAATTTAAATGCACAGGTGCGAACATGATCGCATTTTTTAATTGTGATAACTTAGAGATTATGAGGAACACATCGGGAGGGGCCCGGGATGCTTTTTACCCAGTTTACCACTTTACGAGTGCTTCATTAGTGCAGTTATTTTTGGTGTATACTTACACCTCTAGTCTAATGGTTCTCCTGATATATGTGACCGTGCACCTCAAAACGAACATAAAGTCGCACACCCTGATTTTGCGTGAGGACTGAAAATAAGTGAAATGGGTCAACCTAGCCGAACTTGACTTTTCCATACTTTCTGAAAGAGCGGGTCTTCTTTAACATTATGCTAAAATTTGGTATCATAAAACGCTCAGGAAAGTGTGTTTTTTAGCACTTTATCTCGAACATTTTTGGTAGAATAGTGTGATTAGGCGACTCTTTAGAATCCCTTTTTCATTTCTGAAAAACCTTGTCCACACTCTTCACTTTCAACTCTAGTAACTTTTGAAAGGATAGTGCTACTGCTTTGAAAGTTGGCATTAATTATGGACAGAATGTGTTAATGAGGCATACCTAATTTCAGTTCAATCTAATAATCTCTTCATTGTTATTACTCTGGTGGTTTACTTCCTGTTTTTTGTCCCATTCATCGCACAGCCAGCACGGTTTGGTAAAGATTAAGCGCTTGAATAGACACTATACTTCAGAGCCTCTTTTCTCAGTTCACACTTTTCCTGAGTTTGTGCTTTCTTTCCAATATTCAGATAAGTTAGGAGAGTCCATTTGATTTGAGTTATACATCATTTTAAAGCTTTAAGTCTGCTCTTTCAGAATATGGTCTTAACTAAAAATTCATGTCTGGCGACTTTTTGTTTGTTTTGAGGTGCAGGGTCACATATGATGTAATGCTCTTTACCTCCATGTATTTAATTGCTGTTTCAGAGAAAAGACCATGGCAGCGTTTCATCAAATCAGCAGCCAGAATCTGGAGTGTCCTATCTGTCTGACACTTTTCAATCAACCCAAGTCACTGACATGTTCTCACACCTTCTGCAAAGAATGTCTGGAAAGCATCTTTCAAACTCAGCCAAACCAACAAACTATAATATGCCCTGTTTGCAGGGAAGGAACTCCCTTACCAAGTGGAGATGTGAATAAGTTACAAACAAATGTACCGCTGAGTTCTCTAGTGGACGAAGTGAAAACCAAGAGCCAAACGTGCACAGTTTGTGAGATGTACGAAAAGCAGTCAGCTGTGTCCTACTGTCAGGACTGTGGAATACATTTATGTAAGACGTGCACGGTAGAACACAACACCTGGAAAGCATTCTGCCACCACAAAGTGGTGCCCGTGAGTAAGGTGTTCTCGGGAGTGTCACTCGGGAGGCAACGGAAGTGGAACACACGTCCCAGCTCTGATTTCTGTTTTTGTATCCATTGCCAAGAATACATTTCCAGTGTGTGTGGGATGCTTGAGCACTTGCAAGCTGGACATCAGCTCAAAAAGGCATACATTCATGAGTTGAGAGAAAGGGTAAATTCAAAGAAAACAACCATTGAAAAGCATATCGAGTTCATAAAGACACAACGCAATAAAATAACAAACGTGATTAGAAAGCTCAACAATGACATTGATACGGCGTACAAGGAGAACATGCAGCGGTTGTCAGACAGAAGAGAGTCTCTGAAATGTCAAGTGCAAAGATTATCTGAAAACTACGAGAAGGAATTACAGGTTTTGGAAGATGAGAGACAACGAACGATTCGTCAAATGATGAACGCTATGAAAGAGCTTGTACCGCTGGAGAAAGACGCTTTCTTTATGCGCGACATGCTGTGTGAGGACTTGGAGAACCTTCTGGGACGAGATGATCCTGACGACCAATTGCCGAGAGGTGTGGCAGAACGAGCTCAGAAGATTTCATTCCGTAGATACGTTGAGGTCAATGAACTTTATCTTGGAGAGCTGAAAAGTTACAGGTGGGATATCACAGCAGACGTAGAGCTCCCTACCAAAAACATCATGTACTGTATGACTCGTACCCCAGACGGTAAGATGGCAGTGGGATCGTGGAAGGGCGGAATCCATCTCTACTCCTCTGATGGAGAGTTAGAGCAGACTGTGCTGAAGGATGTCAAGGTCAAGAGAATTGGGTTCCTGTCTGATGGCCGAAGTGTTGTATGTAATACAGACAACAAGATGAGACTGTACACTCCACAGTGGGAGAAACTCGACGTCACGTTCAGTTTTAATGAAGGAGGGGGTGGTGGTCTCACCGTTGATAGAGATGATAATATCAACCTTATGCAATGGAAGATAAACAAGATTCAAGTATTCACCCCAGAGGGTGGCAATGTCGTCAGGGAAATAAGATGCGATGGATATTCATCCTGGCAATTATTCTCCTTTCATACCATGGGGAAACTGATTCTGACAGAGTTATCAGCTGTCGTCTGCCTCGATGGTAAGGGGAAGAAGGAGAATGTCTTGAAGAAGGAGGATATGCTTGCCTTCCCAGCTGTTTGTCGAAATGATTCGGTCATTGTAGCCTGGGTGAAGCACGAGGAGGGTCTCGTCAGTATCGATCGGTACACGAGAGATTTGGTGTACGTGTGCAAGATCGTCACAGATTTTGAAATAGAAAGACCAGAAAGAGAGTGGTACCATTTACAAGAGTTTGAGAGTGGTGAAATAGCTTTCTGCACTCCAGATAGACTCTACGTATTTGAAGCATATGATTTGATTTTATGAATGTGTTATGATATTTTGATGTTATTTTGTGTATACATTTCTTGGAGAAATTTAATCTGTAAGGCGATTATTTATCTGAATTGTATAAGGACACACCATTTGCCCCTGCGACAAGATCGTTCTGGTCTTATTTTCTCCAAGAACTTTGGGTTGTGATAAAATTTTAGGTTTACCTTGATGTGAAGATTAGGGTTAAGTTATTTTTTCGGTAGTGTTTATGTTTGGCTTACGGTGCAAATATATCATGGGAGCTGTTTTCGCAGGAACAATTGTTTTGTATCGTTACTGTATAGTCATTATTGGGATCATTAAACATCCTATCAAATACTTGTATCTCTCAAGAATCCTAGTAACAGAAGAATGTACGTATGAATGGCTATTCATGTAAGTAGGCTTGGTGCGTGTGAAACTAATAACGACACTATGTTAACTTCATTGATATGGTATATAAGCAGGGACGGATCAAGGAATTCCGTAAAGAGGAGGCGCCTTCACAAAATTGAAGGGGTCATACGAACTACCCCCTTCCCATTTTTTCTGTTTAATTCTTTTGTTTTAACAAAGAATAAAGAGGGGCGTGAATAGTAATAATAATAATAATAATAATGATAATAATAATGATTATGATGAAAAGTGCAGCATTTGTAATGCGCCATTGATCTAGTGGCCTATTCTGAGGCGCAGACGGACATAAGAAAATAACATACATTGTATAGTTGTACATAAGAAGGTTGAAGAACAAGGAAGGGATAGAAATATATACCGTATATGCCCGGTGAGCAATTCAATGAATATTCAACCAAAACAAAATGCGCACATTTATGAATTCAGAAGCTTTTTGAATGTTTCAATGGTTTCTGCTGATCGCAGACCCTTTTTGATTTTGACCCTTGCAATCCCCTCGTTATCCCATTTGTATTATAAACTAGACCGCCTGAATCCTACCGTCATATTTTTTCCTAAACCGCCGGAAATTGCCCGTCTGTGTGAATATATGATTACGTCATTTGAAAGAGGTCAAAAGTCAACAAAAGCATGTAAAAATACCTCTTTTTGTGACAAAAACAAGTCTTGATATATTCTTTATAGGCTTTGAAATAAACATAACTTATAATACATGGCTCGACACTAACTTTTTTGTTTGGTGGCCACCAAAATCCTACATTTCAAATTTTTGGTGGCCCGAGAGAAAAATTTGGTGTCCCGAAAAAACAAACAATAAAAAACATTAAAAGCCCTTTTTTTTAATGAGTCAAATATTTAAGATTTATGATAGTAAGAATTAGAAGTTGGACATATCAACTCATAAATAAACTTCAACAAACTTGCAACACTCACTCTCAGGCATTCATTCAGTCCTTTTCATCCATCCTTTGAACAAATTTAACTGCTAATTTCCGGCGCAAAAAGTTACGAATTTGTTGACATACTTTTCAAAATATTTTGGTGGCCCGAGGCGGGCCACCACATTTGCCCTTTTTTGAAATTTGGTGGCCCGACTTTCATTTTTGGTGGCCCCGGGCCACGGGGCCACCGTTAGTGTCCAGCCCTGTATAATACACATAACAAAATGCAGTAACCTATTTTGCAAAATTAGAAAGTTGTCGAAATTAAAGTAATATTAATGTAACTTTAAGAACCATTACGTACGGAATTGTCATCATAGTAATACTAAAGGGCTATATCAGCCATTAGCTTCGGTAATGTGTATAGGTTGACGGAGACAAAAATTAATATACTGCTGAGTATCTGAATGATCACTTAAGGTTCATGCTTCGTGTTATGCTGATGCTGTAGCAACATGATTTGAAATTAGAAATTTTGAGTTTTGTGTGGAGAAAGTCCAAACAGCCCTTGAATGTCTAAAATGGTGTCCACACCTGGGTCATGACTCTCTGTACATCAAAATCATGCGCTGTTGTATTCAGCCGTAGAATTCCAGAGGTACATACCAATCAAACTAATAGACCAGCATAGCCAAAAGGGAGTTTAAATTTCTCGGTGTATAGATTGGTATTGGTTGAGGTGAGGATTCAGCCTTTGACCTTTTGCAAGATACGTAGAAACCACTCTATGACATGGTACAGAGCATACGATTGTAAGAGGATTTCAAAGTATATTTGATGAAAATCGGTTTTGGAATGGCTGAGAAAGTTTTTCTCGAAATCAATGATTATTCTTCTCCTTCTCTTTCCCCTCTTTCTGTACCTAACGTGGAAGAGATTTTTGACACGAGATCAGGGGAATCCATGTAAATTGATACACTGCACTGCACAGCACTAACCCGCTATTGGGTTTATGTGTTTGTATAATGTGCGTCTTTCTGTATAATGTGCGCAGTTAGTTAAATATGTTTATTTGTTTAATTCTGATCAAATCATTGTGTTGATCAGAGTTCATCAGAGCGCCCTCTTTGGCAAGATTTATGAGTGGTATAGGTCGAATGCGCGAGCGACCGAGAAGACTACTCGAAATAATGATAGTAGGCTTGCTAAGAGCGAAAAAAGGGGTGATCGCTGCATTTTATAGTACAAATTTCCTGTTTGGCACACATGTTCCTCTGTACAATTGGAATTTTTATATCTAAAGAGACAATGTGCATCTATGCAAATAAGCCTTAATTTGCATAATTTATGCAAAGATACATATAAAAATTATTAAAAAATATATGTGCCTCCAGCGGAAATACCTAAATTGGTAGAAGTATTCTATAGAGTATGTGGAAATAATTCCTGCAAACATTGATTTTATACCTATGTAAATAAACATAAAATTTGCATAATTACGCAAGTTATTGTGCAAAAATCTGCATTTTTGAGAGAATTTCTAAACTATTAAACACTGGATCATGTAGTACAAAGTTTGAACCTGGGATGGATGTTCCTTGGGTTAAAAGTAAATGATTCATCTGAAGAGACAAACTGTCTCTATGCAAACAACCTGTCATTTGCATATATGTGCATTTCATTAGGCCTACCTACACATCTATAGATAATCAGAACAAACAAAAAGCCTTAATGAAGCCTTAATGAAACTTCCCTTAAATCTCATCCTAGATAGATATAACCCGTTAGAAACACTTTATAAAGCAAAATGAGGAAAGAAGTTGAATAATTGAACCATCATTACCAGCTAATTTACATAATTATTAAAGAAAGTAAAGTAAAAACATTATTTTTAAAGTTTTTCTTACAGTCTTAGAACTGCATTTTATGATAAAAACTACGGAAGTAGTATGCATTTCCTTTAGTCAAAAGGAAATGGTTTGTAATATCAAAACACTATTTGTCTATGCAAATACCACCTAATTAGCATATTGTGCATATTAATACCCGAATGTACCAGAAGTCAATGGTCAAGATTGACTTAAGAAATTGTATCAGTTTACGCGATAACTCAAGACTGGATTATGCAAATTTCACCAAACCTGGTCCAAAGATGACGTATGATGGGGCAAGTGATTAAGCAGTTTTAAAGTGAAATCGGCAAGAGGTCAAAGGTCAAAAAGTTCAAGGTCAATGCTAAAATTTCATTATTTTCCCCATATCTATGCAATGTCTGAAGGTACTTTCTTCAAACTTAGTGACTGCATACAATGTACTACCAAAATAAGATTCTCCAGAGAGTTTCAGGTCAAGAGGTCAAAGGTCAAAGTTCATTTTTTTTCTCTGTATCTCGCAAGTGGTTCAAGGTGTCTTCATGGAACTTGGTACTGGCAGGTATTTTTAGGGAATTCAGGGGTCATTTGTCAAAGGTCAGGGGTCAAAGATCAAGGTCAGCTGGGCTTCAGAATTTCACTATTTCCCTCATGTTTTTGCAATGCTTGTAGGATTTTTCTTGAAACTTAATATATACATGTATTACCTAATGGATATTCTCTGGGAAATTTCCTGCCAAAATGTCAAAGCTCTGATGAAAGTGCTATATTTCACTTTTTCTTTCATATCTTGAATATGAATCAAGGTATCATGAAACTTAGTACATATTTGTGCATGTTCTACCTGACAGTGATACCTTTGTTGATTATCGAAAAAAATGTTAAGCCCCCCCCCCCCCTCTCAAGTGTTTTTGCTTCCTCTTGATAAGTAGGAAAGGACATGGACTTCAGTGACAAGGTATCATTACATTTAATGTATGGGTCGCATGGAAGTTAATTTTGATGCACACATGTATAACCTCTGACATTCTTACCTTTTACATTTTTACCTGTGTATTTCTTTTGATTTAACCTCTGACATCTTTACACTAAACCAGTTAACATAATCATATTTTGGGAAAAAGCTTCAAGATCATGTAGGTCATGATCATCTATACAGGTATTAGCTGATATGTGGTGGAATATAACATTCTTTGGACCGCCAGGGAGTTACATTATCCCAAGGGAAAACAATCACAACCAGGGAGAATATGACATTTACGATTCTCGTAAACAGTAGCCTGTGACGATCTGTTGACAAATCACATCCTAGTAATTGTAAAAGCCATCGAATATACTCTTTTATGGCTATGAACATATTATTTCTGCTTTGATTTATGGTTGAAATAGACTGATTTTAAGTCAGAGACTAAGATTATTTCACTTAAAGTATAACATCTCCTATATAGTTCATATGACAATTTTTGCATATTATTGCCTTATCAAAATGGTATTGTTTATAAATTTCCTAGCATAGATTCCATGCCATAGTAGCTCATAGTATACTGAGTTAACTTTTTTTTTTCAGAAACAGACTTTGTTTCTAACTCAAGCTTGTAAGTTCTTAATGTGTGCAAATACCCTTGCATCCACATAATTTGCACAAGTTTATAATCAGTTTGATGTAAAAAGCCTCTTATTCGCTTGATTGCGTACAAAATACAATGAAAATCAGAATTTACACTTTCACTACGGTAGTGTTTTTTTGTAATGATTTTCTAATCATGACCTCAGTTGTGTACTGTTTGCAAGGGAAATACAGTCCTTTTGTAAGCAATATTGTTCCGATTTGCATCTGTTCATATGTAGGCCCTACTGTTAGATTTGCATAATCATATCTAAAGAGTGTCACTATCGATTGCTATTTTCCCAACCTGCAAAGCATTTATGCAGTGAGGGAAAATCGATAGCAAAAATTATTTCAAAGATCAATATGTTTCGAAATTTCACGTCTGGTGTACTTATTTACGTAATTTATGCATAAAATGCCTGGATTAATTAAATAATATGGAACAATTTAAGCAACTGAAAAGTGTTGTTGTGAGAATATTGTCTTATTCCATTAGGTTTTTGGAAATCAAGTTCAAAGCGATTTAAGACATTGTCACATTAAGGCTTTTTGTTTGTTCTGATTAAATCTATAGATGTGAAGGTATTGATATGCATATTATGGAAATAACAAATTGTTTGCGTAGAGACAGTTTGTCTCTTCAGATGAACAATTTATTTTTGACCCAAGGAACATCCATCCCAGGTTCAAACTTTGTTCTACAAGATCCAGTGCTTAATAGTTTAGAAATTCTCTCAAAAATGCAGATTTTTGCACAATGACTTGCGTAATTATGCAAATTTTATGTTTATTTACATAGGTATGAAATCAGTTTTTGCAGGAATTGTTTCCACTTACTCTATAGAATACTTCTCCCAAATTAGGTATTTCCGCTGGATGCACATATATTTTTAAATAATTTTTATGTGTATTTCTGCATAATTTATGCAAATTAAGGCTTATTTGCATAGATACAGAATGTCTCTTTAGATGAAATTTTTCAATTGCCCTAGGGAATATCTGTGCCAAGTAGGACATTTGTACTAAAAAATGCAGCGTTTACCCCCTTAGCAAGTCTACTATAAGGGCTGATTTCACGATTCAAGGGATGTACATAAAAGGCAAAATTGGTACCGTATGTATTATACTGTTTATTGTATTCAAGTTGTTTAACATCTACATTTTATGTGTTGTTTGAAGGTTTCCTTTATTCAAGGTATAGATATGCAGTTTAAATAAAGTTACTAATCGAGATAAGAGTTTCATCCAGATTAGAGTTATGTCCAGTATGTATGCTTTGAAACCAAATTGAAAAAAAAAACTGTGATAGCTTGACGCCAAATCGCACAACCAACTACCAATCGCTAAGATTTGTAACTTTAACAAGCCCGACAGTGAAATCATAATTATAGTCAACTCTAATAACTGCTGAAAGGTTAATGCTACTACTTTGGAAAGTTGGCAAGTTGGCATTAATAATGGACAGAATATGTTAATAGAGCATGATAAATTTCAGCTTAATCTGATAATCCCTTCATCGTTGTTGCTCCAGGGGTTTACATCCTTTTGTTGTTGTTGTTGTTGTTGTTGTGTGTGTGTGTGTGTGTGTGTGTATGTGTGTGTGTGTGTGTGTGTGTGTGTGTGTGTGTGTGTGTGTGTGTCCCGTTCATCGCACAGCTATGTAACATGGTTTGGTAAAGATTAAATGGGGGAATAAACCTTATACACACGTATATCATATTTCATTTCTCTTTTCGCGGTTCACACTTTCCAGAGTGTATGCTATCTTTCCAATATTTAGATAGGTTAGGAGATTCCATTTGATTTGAGTTATACATCATTTTAAAGCTTAGAGTTTGGTCTTTCAGGATCTGCCCTTAACTAAAAGTCAATGTCTGGCGACTTTGTGTTGGTTTTGTGATGCAAAGATTCTACTTTTACGAGAATTTCTCTTCCCTGTGCCCTTTAAATCGCAAATTATGGACAGGGAAAATAGTCGACGACCTGACAGTTTTGAAACTGCATGGATACCATACGAGTTTCTTCTTCCTAATCCATGTTGATCAAAAGCTCTAAGGATTAGCGACGCATAGCTTGATTGTGATAGGCCTATTATACACAGATACAGTGTATTGGGCTATCTACATGTATATAGAGACATGTACAGATATTATGATGCACTTTTTTATTCAGTAATCTATGATTCCATTCAATACATAATAATTGCTCAAATCACAAACATTTGAATTTAATGGAACAGGCATATGAAAAATGTCATTTGAACCATTATTCGCTTGAAATAAATTTTCAATAAAGCTCACCATGATAAAGATGATATTGAATTCTATTGGCCTCTGTTGGGCTTTTCAGTTGGTTCCAACAATACCAACAAAATACCAAAAGATACCCATAGAAACGATCTGAAAGCAACAGAAATGCTGCGGTTTTTTTTTTTATTATTATCATTATTATTATTGGTTCTACGGGATTTCCGACCTGCGTTTACAGGAATGATCTCGAAACTATTAATCAAAATAGACCGAAATCAAAATCTATCCTTTACATGAAACCCCTCTTGACATAAAAACGGATTCACAGTCTCTCTCTCTCTCTCTCTCTCTCTCTCTCTCTCTCTCTCCTATATAGATAAACATGTTGAAATTTCACGTATTGATTCCACGAAAGGAATGAAGAAACAAATTGGTAATGCATTTTTGGCCCTATGAACTCAGCCGATTAACTCATGCCTTATTGGCCACAAAAACATTAGTGATGATCGCAGGCAAAAATGTAATCGGATAGATCGAAACCATAGCGACAGCAGTAACATGTTATCATTAATGACATTCTTTACAGGGTTTCCTTGGGTCTGACTAGATGCATCAATGAAACCCCGGGAAAGCAAACAGACTTTTGAAAATGTTTGTCTTTGAACGACCGTTTAAAAGGGAATTTACCTCAAGCATGAATTGTGGATTGAGTGAATGCAGCAAGTATAAGTAAAACACATTAGTTAAGGTTTAAGGAAACTCTGACAAAACTTTTTTTAACTTTTGTTGACAAGACCGTTGGATCAGAAGACTAGGTCAAGACACCACACATTGACTGTGCTATAAAGAAAAATGACATGATATATATATATATATACTATACATACTTGACATGATATATGTATACTAATGTCAATACCAAGTCAAGGGAATTTGTACTTTTCATTTGATAATTTGATTTTTTTTTTTTTAGTTTTCTTTGAATTTTCTTCATATCGAAGTTCATAATTATGTGATGTCATGACCTGTAGGTAGTCTTCTGATCCATTGGTATTGTCACCCAAACTTCAAAAAAAATTCATAGCTTTTGAAGGGATTGTCTGATTTTCTTGAAACTTTGACTGATGTTTTCTACTAATATTGCTGCATGATAGGAATGGAGCGTGGGGGGGGGGGGGGAGTAAATTGAAATAGGATGTCCCCTACTATACTATACCTGAGGGGACTCTTTTGAATTTATTGAAATTGACAAATGATTGAAGTGAGAGGTCGGGTATACACAGCACAGTTTTTGATGAAATATTCGAGAATTTCCAATCTCAAAGTGTACCAAATCTATAGAAAGGAACCAAGCAGATAAGGGTTAGACAGAAGAATTCCCCTTTCAAGCGAGAAGGCTTCGGCTCTTTTTTTTTTTTAATTGAAATGATGCACACTTTTGATGAAATATACGGAAATCTAAAAAAAAATCTAAAAGTGTCGTAAGTCTATATGAAAGGTCCGAATATGGGAGCAATGGTGTGAGAGGAGGTATCTCCCACCCTTCAATGCAAGGGAGATCTTGCATTTTCAGAATTGAAAAGCAGCACTATAGTGTAAACTTTGGGTAAAATATTTGGACCATTTTCTATCCAAAAAAGAAGAAAATTTTCCACATATTGGGAATTGGGGGGGGGGGCAAACTGATATTTTTGCCCCCATCTACCCCTATGATATCAATTACTACACGGCATTTCATTTTCAAGAAGTTTGTTTCTTTTCTATATTGATTATTAAGCCCTCTTAACACGTGCTTAATCTGTGGATGAACGAAACCCTATTTCGGTTTCGGATCAACAAAGCCTACGTCACTTTATGGATTAACTAACCCTTTTTCCATTTTTGGTTTTCGAACAATCAAACCCTCGGATTAACGGACATATGGAATAACGAACTATCGAAAAACGAACCTTCAGTACAAAGAAACCATGGATGAACGAACTGCCTTGGAAGGTGTGGGGATTCGAGCTTGCAACCCTGTCACAGAACACTAACTACTCATAGGACAAAAATAAATGGTCCTCTCGAAAAATAAGATTTGATTCATTCAGTGGCCATAAAGCATTGGAAATTGATCGTCGTAGCAGTGAGTATCCGGGCCGCATGGTCCAGATCAATCACTGAATGAACGTTACGTTTTTGTTTTGAATGCCTGCAAGGAAGAATTAAGCAGGGAAAAAGAAGAGATTGATGTACATCTATATGCCGGATAGTGCAAGGATTGTGAGAATTTAGCCCATCAAAGCCTCAGAGATAGCAATGTATGTATATAGACAGTTGATTATAGGCCTACATGAGAGACACTGAAATACAAACAAAAAAAAATGCACGGACATACAGACATACAAGGACGGACAGAGACATGATTGGAGTCCATATCAGTAGGTCCTAGGTAATGCTCAGATAAGGAAATTGAGGTATGTCAGTATTTCCATGCCCTCATGGGATATTTTGTCAGTAATACCGAAAATGATAACAGATAGCGTGTTAAATACTTCAGCGTATTTTTTTCACATGTTTACACGGGGAAGTCAAGTCAAGTGGCTGGATCCTGACCAGGATGTTACGCATTGAGATTATAGTCACTCTCAATTTTACTGTGATAGGGAGAGGGACTAGAATCATTTTCAATTTGTCTTCGAACAGAGACAAAGAGTGTCTTCCTTGGTCATGTTAATCGCTTGTTTCTTGCTCAACGAGCCCTTGCTTTAGTCTTCAACTCCGGAAAGTACCGTGACGTGTACGTATTTTTCATTTTTCCCCTTGAGGGTTTTGTGTTTGTTTGTTTTTTTGTACTCCATTCATATTTTTGATCCATCCTTTTACTTGGCTATAGAGACAGATGTGTCTGTGTCCGTATGCATGTGTGTGTGTATGTGTGTGTTTGTGTGTGCGTCTGCGTGTCCGTGTATCTGCGTGTGTGTATGATGTGCATGCGTGCATGAGTATATGCGCTTGTGTGTATATGTAAGGTTTTGACTATGTCTATTTCCTTATTCTTTCGTATTTTGAATTGTCATTTGTTATGTTATCTTCTATTTCCCTGTATAATTTCATCATAATATGCAAAATGTATCTGTACAATTACAGGACTCTCTTGAAAAGCAGGCCTCTGGCTTGAATGAGACTTACCCTGTATTTTTAAAGAAAACGTGAATAAATAAATATAGACAGAAGAATAACTTCATGTAAAAGCTTGCAAGCCTGATCTATACCAAGATGAGGGAGGGTTGAGCATATTCTTTTTAGAAATAATGATCCTTGTTTATAGCAGTTGTTTGTTACCATATCGAAGTACGATTATGAAGCTGTAGAATACAGTACGAACAATTCTTCTAGTTCATTTCATAGTTTAACAGACTTTACTGTCTTTGAAAAAAATAAGTGTCAGGTAGCTCAACACTCACACTCGGGTGAAGAGATTTGAGCCACGTCTTCATGAGAGTTGTGCCAGCTTTGGAATGTATTGTGCCACTTGTTGGAGAGTTGAATCATGATTATTTAAACAGATACAGAAGAATCTAAAAATCTGACTAACAATAGCCAGAAATAAATCTTAACATAATCTGAATTGTTTTTTTTCTAACATACAAGTAGACATCTGAATATTTCAAATTGCGAAGAGAATTCGTAACTTTTTTTTTGTATAACTTTCCAATGTCTCATCGGATTATCCCTTGCGTAGTGACGCCAAGTGAAAAAAAAAAATAATATTCATCGGAACTACTATGAATCTCAAAAAGTAACAGGGCATCATAATGTCATAAACATACTAAAGAAATCTTGAGGTAAGTCATATTTTTGCAATATTAATAGCAATGTCATAATTCCTTTTTAAGTATGCATGTGTTTTTTGATCAACCTTTGTCTCAACTTGACACATCTATGGCAAATAACGTAAAATAAATAACATGAATTATAGACTTTGTGACAATAAAATCTATTATCTGTAGCCAAAGTACAACAATTTTCTGGTACCATTGCGACAGAATGGTAGTCATTTATGTCCAAGAATGTGTGTACATGTAAACTGTAGGTTACATCCATAAAGCTAAAAGCAAATGTCATTTAACTGTACTTTCAACGATATTAAGCATGTATGATATTCCACGAAATTGCAAATAGAGTTTAAACCATCCCCAGTTATAAGGATTTCCGACCTCACGGGGAAAAAATGATGCAATATAAAGTGAAGAGAATACCATTCTCCTTTCTATTTCGAAAACCTATACCGGAACTTGTCGAACACGCTTGATATTCACGTCACTGAATCCAAGCACTGTATGGACTCACGGAAGCAAAAGCATGCAAGGTCCTATAGGTAATACACAGATTCAAGGAAGCAGGCAAGGTCCTATAGGTAATACACAGATTCAAGGTGTTACCGTTTTCCTATAGGTGAGCGTTTAGTGTTGAAATTTAGCCGAATAGATGCCATATCACTGCAAAGTGAATCTAACGCTGTTCCGTGCCCCCTCCCCCTGCGACGGCCCTGATTGTCTTCTTTCCCAAAAGAATCATTTTCTCTCTGGCTCATGCTCCTATTAATCTAAGAAATAATATTTGCTAAGGTCTTCTAGATCTTTCACACAAGATTATTACGCAAACTGAAGGAAAAGTCGTTTTCCGCGTTGATTTCAAGTGTAAATTTGATTGGTAGCAAAATCAAAAGGACAGAACGTTTGTCTTTCGCCAATTTACACGTGTATAGGATGTCATATTATCTGAAATGCCAATCAGGCAAACACATATTATATTCTGCGTTAAAAGCACTGTCCTATTTTCTCAAGGTTCTAGTACACAAGTGTTATTTTTAATTTTGTTCACATCGTTTCCTTTCCAATAAATAAATTCACCAACAGACCGAATTCAATTTCGAAAGAACCACTTTGCTATATATTTTGATGTTTAGATATTCAAATGGTACTCATTATGGGGAAAACCCGCCTCCATAGCTATAGAAGGTCACAAACGAAAAGGTGACGAGAAATACAGATACTTCTCTGAATCACTTGCCTGAATCACCTGACCATTTTGTGAGTGCAAGTATCGGTACTCTGTTTGAATACTAGATATAAGACCACATTCAATCTAACTTGTATTCAAACTTTCCAACCGGCTGAGCAGACGACATGTTGTGATCTTGTTTCTTACGTACTTTTAGGAGCCAGACATGTATAAATCAGCAAAATTGGACCTATAAGTGCAGCATATACAGTCTCGGTAAGCATAAGGAACGCTATCAGCACACGCATGTTTTTATTTTGCGAAAGACAAATAGTTTTACAAATAATGCGGTCACTGTAATAATGCTTAGAAATGATTTGCTGTTGTTTGTAAAAAAAAGAAAACAGTTTCATCTCAACAAGCCCGTTGAGAAGGACAAGTCCCGAGTATACTCGGGCAAGTGTCTATGATGGGAAATGAGTGCTGGAGCAAAATCAGCCCGTCCTCAACGGGTCAACCTTTCAACCTGGAATACGCTGGCTTTTGATAATGGACTTTTATACCATAATTATCAAGTTTGTAAAGAAGTTTTTTTTTTTTTTTTAATTCCATGGTATAGAATTAATGTCTTGCATAAATCCCCCCTTATGGCAATAATTTTCACTTGCTCTTCATATGACACCTGTTTTTTAACTGTTTCTACTAACTGTATGGTGCCGAAATCAGTCCTATTTTTTTCTTTAAAAGCAAAATTGGATTTATTATAGGGGGCTGTTCACTGTCAAATATATATATATATAAATATATATATATATATATATATATATATATATATATATGCGTGTGTGTGTGTGTGTGTGTGTGACCGTGCATCACAGAACGAACAAAAAGTGGCCCCCCTTATTTTACATGACTCAAAAAGGTGAAATGGGTCAACTGAGTCAATCTTGACTTTTGCATATATTCTGAAAGAGCTATCTTTCTTCTGAGTATGGTTCTTTGGTTTGGGATCATAACATGGATGGAAAAGTGTGTTTTCAGCCATTTTCTAAAACCCTTTTTGTTGGGGGGGGGGGGGAGAATAGAATGATCAGATATTTCTCAGAGTCCCGTTTTCATTACTTGAAATCCTTTACACACTCTTCACTTTCAAGTGTAATAATTTTTGAAAGGATAAAGGTACTGTTTGGAAGTTGGCATTAATCATGGAAAGAATGTGTTAATAGAATATATTCAATTTCAGCTTGTCTGATAATCCCTTCATTGTTGTTGCTCGGTTGGTTTACATCCTGTGTTTTGTCCTTTTCATTTCACGCAGCTAGCACGGCTTGGTAAAGATTAAGCGCTTAAATAGACCTTGTACTTCAGAGCCTCTTTTCTCAGTTCACACTTTTCCGGGGTGTGTGCTTTCTTCCCAATATTCAGATAGGTTAGGGGAGTCCATTTGAATTGAGTTATACATTATTTGAAAGTTTAGAGTCTGTTCTTTAAGAATCTGCTCTTAACTAAAATTCCATATCTGGCTACTTTTTGCTGCATGGTTTTGTGAGGCAGGGTCACACATGAATATACATTAAAGGACTTTTGAAATAGAGGGCAATAATGAGACAATTTCTTTCCTGCGTTTGTCGGTTTTTTATGGGTTTTTTTTTTATAATGAAAAAATAAGATACAACGAAAATAATCAACTTAATCTTGATAATTATGTTGGTATCGTTTCTTGCACATTCCATGCGATAAAGACAAACTGAATACACACGATTATATTTTGAATAAAAAAAATGCAATCAAATCAAGTATATTTTTGCATGATTTCACAATCCATCACATCCAGTTGAAATCGAAAACGAGTTAGAGTTGAGACAAAGCAAGCAATTGTCGAATGTTTGGACGGTAATACAAGCTCTGTTTACATTATTACCAGCTTGTCAGAAGTCGCATCATGTTTTTTAATAGCACCTCCCACTCTCATGTGTCAATACTTTCAGTTGTCGATTCGTGTCCTCTTGAAAGTCCTTGTTATTCCTCTCTACTTCCCTAAGAGTTTTTTTTCTCTCTTATCATTTCTATCATCACCATCATTATCGTTTATTTCCAATGTTATAATTCAAAATAATAAAAGAAGTTTCAATAATGTATCTTGATGCTAACATTTTCCTAATCAGGAAGGTGGGAGAACTCTTTCACCTCCCTCGTTCAACAAGGTGCCTTAATTTATCTGACAGAATATAATGGATGTGTCATTACCTTCCCTCGTTTTATCAAGAGCGTAGCATATCGACAGCTTTATAGGAAGGAAGGAGGGCGGTCAGCCGAGAGGAAAGAAAGCAATAAAAACCAACAAAACCCAATAGAAACCAAGGGAAATTAAAACCTAGCTGGTTGTAGAGTCTAAATTAAGGGTTCCGATGGGGATCCAATAGAAACCAATAGGACTAATAGGATAACTGAGTCGCATTCGTGCAGTACTGAATGGGCTTTAATGAATTTGTATGGGTTTCAATGGTGCATATTCATACAGCTGTGCATTATAATGAAATATCTATAGGAAGCCAAATAAACGTAAACAACGCTATCAGACACCAACAAAACTATCGGACAGCAACAGAACTATTAGAAAACAAACAAACAAACAAACAAACAAACAAACGAACAAAACGATTAGAAACCATTTGGATTTATCGATTGGATTTCCATGGGTCTTTTAGGAAAGTTGTGTACCGCTCTGTCAAAATGAGTCATAGGTCACACCAGGAGATTCCCTGCAATATAGTTAGGCCTAAAACATAGTAAAAGGGGGAAAACACTCCCGATGTCAAAATTTTGATTCATTAATATGTTATCTACCTGTACCAGTGTGTACAGAAAATTTCAGTGTGTAAAATGGTGGAAAAAATTCCAAACCACTGTTTATCTGAACCATACTTTTTTCCCTATTATGATTTCTTCCAACTTTCGTCTTTGCGTTTCGTACTCGCCAGATCGAGACTCCGCCCTCGTTGCTGGGGCGTATATGGTAATGACCAATAACTTATTGCCCGCGACCACAAATGAAGACAAAAACTATGAGTGCGGCTTCAGAATTGCACAATACTGGTCAAGGAGGTCCGTTTGACTCGCTATACAGGATTCTCTATACGTTGAAGGGCTAAATATTGACAGAGTACTCGAGAAGCACAATCTGACAGAATTTTATAAACCCAACGTAAAGTTGCAGGGCTTTGATTAAGCGTTCGTTGCTGATACGTACAGTGTGTACACCACGAAGAAGCGAGACAAGCGATAGTTATAAAGGACGTGTGCCTAATATGGCGGAAATTCAGAATATTACGACAGTGTACCTAATAGACAGAACAATCGCGAAAGCAGTTTTGTATGCAAATCTATGTTCATGCGCATGATTTGACGTTTTTATTTGTTTGTTTTTTAGTACACGCAAAGAACAGGATCTCGACAGACGACTATCACAAATTCACTAATTGTGTTTCTAATGCCTTTGATTCACCTCTGTCTACAGAATGGGCTCCTCAGGTCTTATTTAGGTATGACTTGTTTAAAGCTCCCTATTCAGTTTTTAGTTTCCATTGACAACAGGAAGGAAGGAGAATGGAAGAGATCAAAGTCCTTGTTCAAAACGAAAATGACTTGTTTCGAAATACGCAGGCACGCCCTTTGTCTTTTCTGTTATCCTATTGTTGGTGCGTTAACACATCACGACACATCACGACACATCACGCACACCGACTCGTTCACACAGTGGCCCGGACAAAAACACACTGAAGTTTAATTCAATTCAATTCCATTCAAAGTTTATTTCATTTTCTATAGTAAAAAAGAAACAGAAGTGATCAAAGTGAAGTACATGTATACCATTGCTTAAAGTGCGAAAAATGGAGGGACCCACTAAAAAGACAGAGCTTGTAGTATGTGGGCCCCTCTGGAGAAGAACATCGATGGAAAGATAAATTGAATCATCGTAGATACAAAAAATAACAAAGTGTAAGAAGTCTGGAAGCCCACTGAAAATTAAATTACCAGATAAATACACTTTAATAGACGCGAACAAACATGAAACAGGACTAGACAACAAGACAACTACTGAAGAAAAGGTTGTACAGGACAAAACGGGATGGACAAGACTGACAAACTGAAGACAAAATAGCAGACAAGAATGTACAACAGAAGCAGAAACAGAACAACAAAAACAGAAACAGCGATCTTCGGCAGAACCATGCCAAGAGAAACAGAAGATAGTTGTGGGGAAAAATTAATACTTTGACGCCTGAAAAAAAGACAAGAAAATAGAAAATAGAGGGACGTATGAACAGGAGTAACATACGGAAAGTCAACTTCAAGACGCTACGGGCAAAATGGCAAAGGTGACAACATTGCGAACATCCAGGAAAAAAATACCATTAATTCTTCGAAGAGGGGACAAAGTGAAAAGGTCAGTATGTAAGAAAAAAAGGCCAAATGGTTAATTCAGTACTGTAGAGTCATACGATTGCAATAAAAAAAGACTTCAGTCTCCTCTTGAAAGAATATATGGATGGAGCGTTTTTTATGTGATGATTCAAAGAATTCCAATGATTTGGGCCTACATAGATAAGTGTGTTTTTAGCAAAAATCGTTCTTAAAAGAGGTAAATGAAATTCATTGGAACGCCTAGTGGGATATTCATGAAATGATTGATTTTTTAGGAACATAGAATCAAAAATAGACGGAAGCAAATTATTACAATACTTGTATATAAATTGCCCTAAATTAAACAAAAACAAATCTGTAATTTTTAAGAGCTTGTTAGAGGCAAACAACATATTTGTATGAGAACGTACAGGGGAATAACAGATAACACGGAGAGCTTTCTTTTGTAAAAGGAACACTCTCTCTAATAAATTCTGATGCGTGTTGTCCCAAACTAATACTCCATAATTAAGATGAGGCAATATTAACGATGAATATAGCAAAAGTAATGATTTTTGTGGAATATGAAATTTCAATCTATTTACAATGCCTATGTTACGTGAAATAATATAGCAAACATTATCAATATGTGATTTCCAGGAAAGTTTGTCATCCACAATGACACCAAAAAATTTTATATGTGAGACTCTTTGTAGATGAGAGTCATCTAATACTATATTTGTACTTAGACTATCAACAGTATTACTAAAAAGCATATATTTCGTTTTTTGAGCATTCAATGATAGCCTATTGGCCCTGACCCAGTTTGTCACTTTTTTCAATTCGATGTTAATCTTATGAACGAGAAAATCAATATCATTATGGGCAAAAAATACATTAGTTTCATCTGCAAAATGAATAAAAGAGAGGTCGTCAGATACGCGACAAAAATCATTGATATAAATAATGAACAATAACGGCCCTAAAAGACTTCCCTGTGGGACGCCACATTTAACTTCTCTGACAACGGAATTATTGTTTTTAATTGTAACAAATTGTTTTCTATCAACTAAATAACTCTTGAACCACTCCAAGGCCTTCCCACGTATTCCATAATGCGATAACTTATAAAGTAAAATATCATGATTGATAGTGTCGAAGGCCTTGGAGAAGTCCAAGAAAATACTAACTAAATGAGAATGGTTATCAATTGCATGAACAACTCTATCAACAAAATGCAAAAGAGCATGCGTAGTACTATGTTTCTCACGAAAACCAAACTGAGAATTCGTAAAAACTTCATGTACCTTCAAAAAATTGATCATTCTCTTGTAAATAAGTTTTTCTAAAACCTTAGACAACGACGATAATAATGAAATTGGGCGAAAATTGCTGACTTTAAACTTATCGCCTGCCTTAAATATTGGGATTACTTTAGCTAATTTCATTTTATCAGGAAACACACCGTTAAAAATTGACAAATTAAATATATGAGAAGTGGATCAGCAACCGAGGAAATAACACCCTTAAGTATAAAATTATCTATCTTATCATAACCAGAACTTTGTTTATTTTCAAAAGAGGAAACTATATCAATAATTTCAAATTTGTTGGTTGGTATGAAAAATATGGAATCAGAATTACTCTGACCTAAAAATTCAGTAAAATGAGCCTCTGTTGCAGGAATGTTTTGAGCATAATTTTCGCCTATTTTTGAGAAATAAGAATTAAAAATATTTGCAATATGAAGGGGATCATTAATCAATTCATCATTCAACTTGATTTTATCAATGTCAGAGTTTTTACTCGGAACATTCATGGCCTGTTTTAGAACTTTCCAAGTATTTTTCATATCAAACTTATATCTCGATAATTGCTTAGAAGTTTACATTCGGGCTGCCGTATTGGTCGGAATCATTAATGATAGACCAGTCCTTTCATTGGATAATTATTGTCTCACACATCCGTGCCATTGCCTTATATGGTAGTGCGTTCTAAGGACTGTTGTATTGTTTCACCCAGAGAAAGAAACAGGTTTTGAACTGGAACAAAACCGGAGCTTTGAGAGCGATTTTTTTTTTTTTGAGTAAGTAAGTAGGTGGACTGACACCATCAGCGAAGTTTATATTCGTTTTAATGCTTATAGGGATTTGAAATCGGGTTGTTATTATATATCACTGGAGATAAGAGTCTGTAGAATTAATGTATATTATTATAGGCATAACTAAAATTTCAATTTTTGCGACATTTTGACTCAGAGTACATCACATTTATGTTGGTCCTGTTGGATCTGTTGGTATACTGTAATTGGATATCTGTTTCTGCAATTTGTACTACATGTAATGCAATGCTTTTGGTCTTTGTGGGGTTCTTCTGTATACCAAAAGAAGCCAAAAGATTACCAAAAGAAACCAATAGACACCATTACAAACCAACAGAAATGCTTTATTGATTTTCTTTATTGGTTCTATGGGATTTTCGACCACGGTATAGTGTCGAGTACTACTTCGTATAGTATAGGAGAATATTCACCCTGAAAACAAAAATAAAAGAAAAAAAAATCTTTGAGTGATCACTCATTGCACCGAAATATTCTTTTTACACTTTATACACGTAATCTGATCAAGGGTATTCAACGTCGTTTCCCAAATGTTTCCTGTCATTGTTATCCTGATGATACACAGCTGTACATTTCCTTCAGTCCTGATGATGAACAACACATTAATAGTATTTCGAACTTAGAATCCTGTATATGTTATGTCCGTTCTTGGATGTCCAAACATAAGTTAATGCTTAATGATGGGAAGACTGCACTTGTTGTTGGGACACCAAGACAAGTATTCAAGCTGGATATTAATAAGATATCAGTTGGAGATTTGGAAGTTAAACCATCGAGCTCTGTGAAAAACCTGGGTGTATGGCTTGATTCTCGTTTAAACATGGAGAAGCATATATCGACCACATGCAAGTCTGCTTTTTGTATGTTGCATAACTTACATCACATTCGTAGATATTTAAACCAGGAAGACGTTGAAACTCTTGTTCACGCATTCATTTGCAGTAGGCTTGATTATTGTAATGGGTTATTGTTTGGTTTACCAGATTCACAGATAACTAAGCTTCAGCGTGTTCAGAATGCATGTGCGAGACTTGTGTCAAGTTCGTCAAAATTTTCACATATTACACCTGTTTTGATGAAGTTACATTGGTTGCCAGTTAAGGCAGAGAATTGTATGTAAAATTCTGTTATTTGTTTATAAAGTATTGCATGGTCAAGCACTTGGTTATTTATCAGAATTGATATCAATGAAATCACATTCATATTCTCATAATTTACGAAGTACACAGGATAAGTTGCTTCTAAAGCAACCTCACTTTAATAAAAACGAAAGTAACTTTGGGGGATTGTGCCTTCAGCTGTGCTGTTCCAAAACTTTGGAATAAATTACCTGAGAAACTGAGGAAGGCGTCATCACTTGTTGTCTTCAAATCTTTATTGAAGACTTATCTTTTTTCAGAAGCCTTTGATTATATAAATTTGTTATTTATTTTTCGTGTGTCTAATGAGTAACAATTTCAGGAGCTCTGTTACATCACAGCGCAGTAGAGTATATTTACATAGTAGCTGCGCTATACAAATTTGTCTAATTATTACTATTATTAATCATTAATTATTAACATAATTTCATAAGTCACAGACTAAATTCTCCATCTCGCAGGCACATAAAGATGCCATTGTATCACATACGTTGCGCGGTATTGGTCTGTGCGTGCGTAACCATTATACAGGACAGGAGAGTATCGAATTTTCTCTTGAATAAGTTGTTTTTATAATACTAAGACACATTTGAAAATCAAAGAGAACTTCATTCTACCTTCCACGTACTCGCACACTCTTTGCTAAAAAAAGAAAGAAAAAAAAACCCGAAACAAATATTGTTTTCTCAAGAACCAAAATTCTGGAATGATGTTCCCCCAGATCATAGTCAAATGTTCTTCGCTGTTCATTTTCAAACAAAAATTCAAATAAATGCCACTTAATAATTAATTTGCCTCATGAGAATCATTGATCATGTTATTTTACATTATCTTCTTTCAAGGCATGGCGCATTATTTGAAGTGTACGCTTGCATTACCATTGGTTTTAACAGCTTTAATGCTCTCATATTACACTATACAGGGTGGCCCAAAAAGATTGGAACATAAGATCTTGAATTTCAGCAATATTGTTGCAAATAAGTAATTATTTTGCATACAATTGGAAAGGCCATTCTTTTTTCGATAGTTCTTTAGTGGGTTATGCGTTATGATTTTAGGACCATTTTTGTGAACCCTTGCAATTTTCGAAATGTGATCATTTTGCACTCTCAGAGATACCGAAACCAGCGAGAATTCCGCCATGTCCGGCTTGCCATAGAACCAGTAGCTGTTCGCAATGTGTGGAATGTGGGGCGGACGGTGTGATTGTCATTGTCCGTTGTCATTGTGAATGAGACGACCTGTTGGGCTCATCGAGATGTTAAATTTAGCTGGAAAATCGCAGCGCTGCGAAATGTTGTCCACATTCCACACATTGTGCATATGGAGAGTGCAAAATGATCATATTTTGACAATTGCAATGGTTCACAAAAAATGGTCCTAAAATCATAATGCATTAACCAAAATTGAAAAAACTTGGTGTTATTTTGTTGGAAAAAACAATGGTCTTTCCAATAGTATTCAAAATAATGACATATTGCAACGATATTGCTGAAATTAAAGATCTTAGGTGTTCCGTTCTTTCTGGGCCACTCTGTATAGTACTCATGATACTTTGATTTCGTTATGAACTTGATGGTATATGCTCGTATACTTGTATACAGAATGTATTTAAGTATGTTTTTTTACTCAGTGAAAATTAACGTGCTGGAATTGTTCAATATCATGACTGTGTCTCGAGTGTAAAGACCGGTGCATTCTCAGTAATTCAGTTTAATTCAATTCAATTCAACTATCAATGTGTGTACACATATACGTATGTAAGTAAGTGTGTGTGTGTGTGTTTCATGTGCGTGTATGTGTGTATATGCGTGTATATTATTATTGTCTGTGTACTTTAGCTGTCATGTATACACGCAATCGCCATCTGGATTAAAGTAGAACTGACCAAGCGTGTTTAATAAATCGTGCACATACGTTTCGAGTTTCAAGTGTCAGGTTTATTCATCTTTCTTCCTTCTGAATACACATCACCTTTGAATAACAAGCATAAACATAATTGGAATGTACTGGGGGAAAAAAGAAGAAAGACGAGGGACCATAGGAAAACAGAGCAAAACTCTAGTATTCAGCAACTTATTAAAGGGATTGTATAGTTTTGGTTGATATTGGGTTTTACATTTTCAACTTTTTTTTTGTGAGATCGCGAAAATCCTCTCACGAAGCATAAAACAGCATACAACTTAAAAGGAATTTTAAGTTTAATTGATAAAGATTTTCTGAAATGGCTGAGATATTCAAACACAAAGAGGTCCTATTGAAATACGGGACCCACGTTTTTATTACCTTTTTTACACTTTTGGGGGGATATATCATGCATTTCAAAACCGGTTTCCATGAAATGTATTTTGAATTACTCTCAGAATGTTCATATTTCATATTGCATAAGTGCTTCCTAATTATCTCACAAAAACTTAAAGAGGATATCCACCCCAAAAATACATAAACTTCAAAAGAAAGAGAAAATCTAAACTAAAGTCGTAGTTAGTGTGCAGTTACTCGGCTGACTCCTTAACTTGCGCTCTAAACTGATTTGTTGTTATCATTAATTTTATTCTATTATTGTTCCTTATCTTGTCAATGCAAATCTCTGTAAAAGAACTGTAGACTTTCTTTTGTCTCCACACTTGTAGCCAACCTGTCTATTTTCCCCCTCATTGTTGGTTTTTTATCAAATAATTTTCTTGTTAAGTTTCTTTCTTTTTTTCACTCTACCTTTGTGATTGTTTATTTGTTTGTGTTGTTTCATGTCCCTCTTGTAGGTATCTCGTTTTTATCCGTACCCCCTTGCTTATTATTGTTGTTCACTATGTTTTATAGTTTGTTTTGGACGTATTTAGAGGAATAGTGCAATGTTGGTCTAGATGGGGATTCACTTTTTTTTTTTGGAAGAATTCCACCGGAAAAAAATGAATAAACTTAAAAAGAAAGAGAAAAATATTCCCCGCAGACACAGCAGAACGACATAAAAATGACAAAAATCAGATAAACAGTAAAGAAGATATGACATTTTGAAATTTCATTTTTTTTTCGGAAAACATTTCTTGACCAGACGAACTCATAAGTGACAATTTGACATAAATTATATTCTTGTCATTTGTCGCTTTCAGAGGTGAAAGCACGTCAGATTACATAATTCACAGAGAAAGCATAGCTGGGACACTTTTCATTTGAATTGAAAATGACAGTTTTTAGACAAAAGCCGAAATTCTGAGGATTTCCAAAGGAGGACTGATTAAAAGAGGTCGTGAAAATATAACACAGAATCAGGCCAGTAAAATATCTGACTTAGAAGAGGGTTCCAAATTGGAATAATAGGACCGTCCTGTTAAAAAGTGTCTAAGACGGAGATAGTAAAAGTAACCAATAGATGTAGGATGTGGGAGAGGTTTTTTATTCCACTTTTTTTTTTTTGGGGGGGGGACGTTCTTTGAAACCTCTAAATCAAAAAAGTCTAGATGATCTCATTATAATGAAAATGTCGCCAGTTTCGTATCCTAAGAGGGCAAAATATATCACAAAATTTAAATCTCAATCAAGTGTTGTTATACATTCTGATTTCCATCATTTGATACACATTTTATTACATATTTTATACTGTTTATGGTATTTATTATCTAATCGAGAATTGTTTTGACACTGTCGTGTTTCAATCAGCTGTATGCTGCCAAAATGAGTCCTACAATTGTCCTTTAAAACCAAACTGGGGTTGATTATAGGGTGTTGTTCACTGCCAGAAAAGGAAATTGATACTGTATGCACAATCTTTTCATATACCTTTTGAAATAGAGGGCAATACAAATGAAACTGTTTTTTGATTTTTTTATAATTTGGTATCGCTCGGATCATCAAGTCTGGGCATATTTCGTACGATAAAAACATACTGAAAATATATTTTTGAAAGGAGATGCAACATTTCATCAAGTTTGAGAAATGAAAAGTTTGGTTTGAGTAAATTCGAACTAAATCCATCATATCGAATTGAAGTCAGAGGTTGAAATGATTTGATTTTTTTTTTTTACAATTTCGCTTTCACTTGAGAAAACATAGAAAGCAATAATTACTACAATCATAAGTCGTTAAAGTTTTGAATATAACTTGATGTATCATGAGATGAGAGGGATTTATGAATACCATAAATATCAATATTCAGGATTATTAATTGAAAATCGGAATGAAGCTCTTTAATGACTGAGTTTTAAATTTGAAAAACCGATATCCATCGGTAGACGATGCTGTCCTAACCCTTTGAGTGCATCGAAAATGAATTTGAGTAACACAAATATGAAGTTAAACGGGAAAGTCTATCATTACTATATGATTATGGCTTTTCTTAAGTCAGTCACGGAGTATACGGGAGGGGGGGGGGGGGGGGGGAGGAACGTACAATGTATCATAATAATCTTTGTAAACAGAGGCTTGGTCTGTGAACTGCAAGGATTTGAACCTGTATCGTAGATGTAGATGTAATATGTCGCAGGTTACGCAGAAAAAGGAACGCTGTTTTCACGAAATCTTCGCCTGTTGCTGATGCATCATTAGCTTGCCCTTTTTATTAAGAGCGTGACCTATGGAAAGTTTGGGAGGGAAGAAGAGGGGTTTAGTCTAGAGGGCTTAGCATAGGTCAAGGAAAACAAGGAAAGGTGGGGATTGAAAGAGTCTTCCTTCGTAATACTCATATACCAGTTAAACTTTTGTATCAGTTAAACTTATGTTTCAGTTAACTCAGGTCGTCTTCCCGATGTGTTTTCTTCGATGTTTGTTAAAAATACTGAAGTTCATTCTTACCCTACTAGACAAAAATATTCTTTTCATCTTTCTCCTGTACGGACCGTATCTGCTTTAATAACAATAACTACTACAGGACCAAAATTTTGGAATGATTTGGATAGAGAAATAATCCGATCTCAGTCTCTTAATTCATTTAAGCATAAACTTAAACTAGTTTTTTTTTTTTCTGAATTCATACTTATAGCTATTCTTCATTCCTCCTCGACATTCTCTATGTAAACTTCGTATTACTGTCAATATCGATTATGTAACATGTGCCTTGCTCGCGATTTCATATCATTTCCTGGACCTTCTTTGTGCATATTTTGTTTTTCTGCATGCTATTGTACACTGTATCTGACTTGAACCTCGCTCGGGTGATCTCGCAACTCTCAAGACATTGTTCTCTTTGTCATTCGGACATTATTCTCTTTGTCTTTTCTTTGTCTTTTTTTTATTCTTCGACGTTTATATTTCCCCAATTCACAAATTGTCATTCCTTTCAATAATGATTATCTAGTAAGAATTAATTTCACATCCGCATCTGGGAATCTACACCCTACAAGCACTGCTTCAATGTAGATTACTCATATTTCACATGTTAAATAGACAATTCATCCATGCTTTGTATTATTATGTTTATGGGTTATCTATTTGTTGAAATGTGAAATATGGAACAATAAAAAACAAACAAACAAAAAACTTTAGGAACAGACCAAACCCCATTCACTTTCGTATCCATAATATTGGGTTATATTTGATGATACACTATTACAAAATCATCATAAATAAAGCGTGTACATAATGGGCGTCCACTATGTATAAAAGTAATGATCGAGTATCATCCAGTCAAAATATTTTATGATAGCGTTGGATAAAACGATTTGCTTTTTTGCCTTTCACCTTGATCGTTCATGAACTGTTTATCCATCTAGAGTGCAGCACAACAATAGGCTCCACAGTGTTTCATTAATACCCAAAGTTCTCTGAACAAAGCTATAGACTCGCTCTCTGAGCTCATTTGATTGTTCATGCACGAGACTCAAATTTTCGCAAATCTTATTGACGTCCACTTGCGGGACTGTGAATTCGTGTTGTCTGTCAGGTGGTCTTTGAATTGACATACCGTATATGGATAGTGTCGGGTTGTTGTTGTTGTTTTTTTCTTTTTATACGGTGTCATCAATGAGTTCAAGTTTGAATTGTCGTTGTATTGTACGTTTGGACGCACTGGGCCAACTAGACTTTATCATAGAATGTCTTGAGCTGAAAAAGGAAAAAAAAAAGAATCGAAAAAAACATGGGCATGGACTGATACATTGAAAAAAGTATGATCATTATGATCATTAGGGTATGTTGTGTTGTCATTGTAAAAACCTACAACTTCAGAGCGTATAGACATTCTATATGAAAAATACAATTATTGTGTGTTTGTGTTTGTGTTTGTGTTTCTGTGTCTGTGTCTGTATAATGTGCTGGATAATGCGTGTGGATGGTGTAAAAATACACCATTGTTTTATCAGAAGCAGTTCACGCTTGTACCCCTTTCTCCTTCATAGCCCGCTTCTTCATGCAGCTTATGTTCTACCCTTAATCGAGTCCACAAAGTAGGAAGTTGATCACCTGAATATGGAGCTGAATGCCCCAAACAGGCTCATCGTGAGTTTATGTGTGTGTGTGTGTGTGTGTGTGTGTGTGCGCGTGTGTGTGTGTGTGTGTGTGTGTGTGTGTGAATTTAAATGCACAAGTCCGAATATGTTCGCACTTTGAAATTGTGATAATTTTGATATTGATAAGATGGATAGGAAATAGGAGCGCCCCAAAAGAAAATTTGAATGGAAGGCTGCCTCTTTATGAGGAACAGGCGGGGGGTGGATACCATTCACCCAGTTAACCACTTTACGAGTGCTTCATTCGTGCTGTTCTTTTTGGATCATTATCTAAAAAGTAACACCGGATATCAAAATTAATTTTTGTTCACCAGGCGACAGGCCCCGGAACATGCAGTAATCTCCTCCACATAAATGTCTCGGCATAAAATAGTAATATTAAATCCGGAAGTAAACCAATCTTGAAATTGTATGACCAGTTCTTGATACTCCGAATAAGGTCTTTATGAAGTAACGTCGCCTTCACTCTCATTTGAGTTCAGTCCACTGGATAACACTTTTAATTCTGTTCAAATGAACCAACCTAAACCAGACATTTTGGCCCGAATTCACGAAGGTGGTACAAATGAAACCATGGTTTAAACCATGGTAAAAAAAAAAAAAAAAAAAACATGGAGCGCCAAGTGTCGCATGGAATATTTTGCTACGAAATCAGTCATTTCTTCGATGAAATGATTTTTTTTTTTAACGAAATGACAACATTTTGTAAATAAATGCATATTTCGTCCACGAAATGACAATTTCGTTAACGAAACTGTCATTTTGTCGACCAAATGACCAATTTCGTAATGAAATATTCCGTGCGACACTTGGCGCTCAATGGTTTTTGTCGATGGTTTAAACCATGGTTTCATTTGTACCACCTTCGTGAATTCGGGCCTTAAAGTAAAATTTACAAAGGAAGCATGCTTTGATAAACAGTATTCTCACACATACGTTACGTTGTACCCCGTCACGTCATTCGTTTTTATAGAAGCAAAGAAAAAAATCGTAATGCATGCTTAGCTACTGTTTTCCCTTTACTGTCTGGTGCATTCTTACATCTTGTGTAATGATTCTCCTGATATTTGATAATAACAATGTTAACCCCCATGTGTTCTATTGCTACATACATATATTTCACAGATAACACCATGGCAACATTTCATCAAATCAGCAGCCAGAATTTGGAGTGCTCAATCTGTCTAACACTTTTAAACCAACCTAAACTGCTGAAGTGTACTCACACCTTCTGCAAAGACTGTCTGGAAAGTATCTTTCAAACTCAGCCAAACCAACAAACTATAAGATGCCCTGTGTGCAGGGAAGGAACTCCCTTACCCAGTGGAGGTGTGAGTAAGTTACAAACAAACATACCCCTGAGTTCTCTAGTGGACGAAGTGAAAACCAAGAGCCAAACGTGCACAGTTTGTGAGATGTACGAAAAGCTGCCAGCTGTGTCCTATTGTCAGGACTGTGGAACAAATTTATGTAAAACGTGCACGGTAGGACACAACACCTGGAAAGCATTCTGCCACCACAAAGTGGTGCCCGTGAGTGAAGTGCTCTCGAGAGTGTCTCTCGGGAGGCAACGGAAGTGGAACACATGTCCCAGCTCTGATTTCTGTTTTTGTATCCATTGCCAAGAATACATTTCCAATATGTGTGGGATGCTAGAGCACTTGCAAGCTGGACATCAGTTGGAAAAGGCATCCATTCATGAGTTGAGAGAGCGGGTAAAATCAAAGAAAACAACTATTGAAAACCATATCGAGTTCATAAAGACACAACGCAATGAAATAACAAACGTGGTGAAAAAGCTCAACAATGACATCGACGAGGCGTACGAGGAGAACATGCAGCGGTTGTCAGACAGAAGAGAGTCTCTGAAATGTCAAGTGCAAAGATTCTCTGAACACTTCGAGAGGAAATTACAAGTCATGGAGGAGGAGGGTCGTCAAACAATTCTCGAAATGAACGCTCAGGAGGAGCTGATAACTAACGGTATGAAAGTACCGTTAACGAAAAACGCTTTGTTTATACGCGACACGCTGTGTGAGGACTTGAAGGGTTTTCTGGGACGAGATGATCCTGACGACCAATCACCGAGAGGTGTGACAAAACGAGCTCAGAAGATTTCATTCCGTAAACACGTGAAGGTCACTGAACTTTATCTTGGAGAGCTGGAAGGCTATAAGTGGGATGTCAAAGCAGACGTAGAGCTCCCTAATGGATACAGCATGAACTGTATGACTCGTGCACCAGACGGTAAGATGGCGGTGGGATCGTCTGAAGGCGGAATCCATCTCTACTCACCTGATGGTCAGTTACAGAAAACCGTGCTGAAGAATGTGATGGTCAAGAGAATTGGATTCCTGTCTGATGGTCGGAGTGTTGTCCGCGATATAGACAACGAGATGAGACTTTACACTCCACAGTGGGAGAAGCTCGACGTCACGTTCAGTTTCATTGAAGGAGGGGGTGGTGGTCTCACCGTTGACAGAGATGATAATATCAATCTTATGCAAGGGAAAATAAAAAAAATCCAAGTATTCAACCCACAGGGTGGCAATGCCGTCAGGGAAATAAGATGTGATAGATATTTACCCTGGCAGTTATTTTCCTTTCACTACACGGGGAAACTGATACTGAAAGACGAATCAGCTGTCGTGTGCATTGATTGTAAGGGTAAGAAGGAGAATGTCTTGAAGAAGGAGGGTATGGATGCCTTCCCAGCTGTGTGTCGAGATGATTCGGTCATTGTAGCCTGGGTGAAGCACGAGGAGGGTCTTGTCAGTATCGATCGATACACGAGAGATTTGGAGCACGTGTGCAATATCGTCACAGATTTTAGAATGCGACGACCAGAAAGAGGTTGGTACTATCTACAAGAGTTTGAGAGTGGTGAAATAGCTTTTTGCACTCCAAATAGACTCTACATAATTATTTGAAACATTATCATGTTAAATTTGAGGTTCGCGGTCGACGTTATGAATTTTGCCTCTACTTTGGAGAAAATTGATCTGTAAGGCGATTATTTATCAGAATTGTATAAGGACACACCATTTGCCCCTGCGACAATATTGTTTCTCCAAGAACTTTGCGTTGTGATAAAAAAAAAATGTCTTTTAAAGCCTCGTCACTATGCGCAATGCCTCCGCAAAACGTGCGCGATGTTCGCAAAATCTTTATGAAACCCCAAACAGACCCACAACTTTGACGAATGTCTCTCGTATATTTCGCGAAATCCGCGAAGTTCTTCCGATCAACGAGGCTTTGACGCACGTTTGGGGGCAAATTCGCACCCTTGGTGATACTTTGTGTGGCCTCTTTAAAGCTCTACGTTTTTTTTTAAATCAAAATCGTAGCATGCATCCAGACATCAAACAACTATATAATTTAAAAAAAAAAGTTCTTCCGATCAACGAGGCTTTGACGCACGTTAGGGGGCAAATTCGCACCCTTGGTGATACTTTGTGTGACCTCTTTAAAACTCTACGTTTTCTTCAAATCAAAATCGTAGCATACATCCACACATCAAACAACTATATGACAAAAATAAAAAATAAAACCCCGGAAAGAGAACGAAATATTTGATATTTGAAACACAAAATGATATATGGGGAACCTGCCAAAAATCTTAAACACTAATTGTAGGGGTCATAGGTCCTACGAAAAACTGTCGGCACACACACACAACAGAGAAATGAAGGGTAATGAAAGAGAAATACAGGAAAAACTTCAACTCAAGACAGCTACCAGCTCTCCTTGGAAACATTTCTCCCATGATTATTAAAGAAATAAATGCGTTGTTCGCATTTCTGTCGCGTTACTGGCTGTACTTTTATGGCAAATCGTACACATGACATTCGCACATATTACGTCGTGAGCACTTGGCACAATCCGCGCAAGAATGGTTTTCGGATTCATTGTTGGAACACATTCGGAGAAAACTTTTCCAAATGTTGGATTTTGTCATTCGCGTCCTTCACAAATCGTTCGCGTGCTCCGTGAAATATAGACCTATTCTGTTCTGTCTCAACCGTATATGCGAGGAGACTGCTCCTCGCGCTGGAATTCATAATCATTCTTTAGTAGTTGATTGATGTACAGTATAGGTATGTTGCTAAAAATAACTCTTTGGGTGTGATTTATTAATAAGACAAAGACGTAGATATTCAACACCGTAGAAATCAGTCACAAAATGATCTTGGAGTAACCAACCTTAAAATGAGTCATTAACTAAATTGTCCTGAACTAATGTGTATTATTCATTTTGTTAACCAAAGCTGTAGAATAAAATAATCATAGTTCTTTAGATTGATATTTTAGTCTTATTTGTTAATAAGGTAGGATGTACACATAAAATGCAAGATTGGTATGTATACTCTGTATTTTCTTCTAGTTGTTTAACATTTACATTTTATGAGTTGTTTGTAGGTTTCCCTTATTTACAGTAGCCCTATACACTTAATATGCTGTTTAGAAAAAAAAAATGATTAAGATTAGAGTTTCACCCAGATGGGCCAGTATGTGTGCTTTCAAACCAAAAACTGTGATAGCTTGGCGCCAAATCGCACGACCAACAACCAATCGCCAAGATTTGTAAGCTTATTAAGCCCGACAGTGAAATCATAATAATTGGGCCAGGAAAATTATAATTAGTAGCCGGCGACTGTCCGAGATTGCGCGAGGAAACCAAGAGAGCGCCATCAACGACAATAACACGCACAGTGACTGTAGCAGCGTATCAGCGTACACTGCGTACCGTTGCAACAGACGTGACACGAACCGGACTCGAAAAGCCAACCCGACAAAAGCCCATTAGGCGTTTTCACATCAGCCCGATGTTTCGAAATAGCGCGCTATTTTGCTGACTATTTTCTGCGAAAAATATCTCGAGCTTGGATTTTTATCGGGCTGATGTGAAAACGCCTATTGTGTAAAAAGAGAGAGGTAATACATATTAGTCATTGATAGACAAAGTTTTTCTTTTGCAAAAGATAGCGCTCAGCAATATTATTAAAGGACAAGTCCACCTTCATATACATAAGGATTGAGAGAATGCAGCAATATTAGTAGAACACATCAGTGAAAGTTTGAGGAAAATTGGACAATCCGTTCAAAAGTTACGAATATTTTCAGTATCTGCGCAGTCACTGCTGCAAGAGAAGACTACTACAGTGTATGATGTCACATGCGTACAACTATATAAGGAAAATAAAAAGAGAATTTCACAAAACTTTACTTTTTGAATAAAGTGCACATTTCTTTGACTTGCTACTGACGTATGTTAAGGGTAATGTTATTCCCCCTGCCTTCTGAAAGGGAGAAGTCGAGTGTTCTTTTGTTATGCGAGAAAAATGGAAATATGTTGAATTTTCTTTATTCTTTCTTTATATCGTTGTACTCATGTGACATCACAAGCTAAAGTAGTCTTTTCATCCAGCCGTGACTGAGCAGAAACTTCAAAAATTCATAAGTTTTTAATGGATTGTCCGATTTTGCTCAAACTCTCACTGATGTGTTCTACTAATATTGCTGCGTTCACTCAACCCACATGTCTATGAAGGTGAACTTCTCCTTTAATATCCGTTCTCGAGCGCATACTGATTATTTGCTTTCTGAACATAAAATTTTGAAAATAAAATATGTGCCTTAATGTAAGCTTGACCAGATTATTTACTATTGCTGTAATAATATGCCTAAAATACTTCATGATTTATTTCATTAAAATAGTTGCAATGCCATGGACACCTACCTATCCCACAATAAACTCCATCTCCCCCGATAAATGCAAGAACTGTAAATATTATCATTATTATTTTGGAATAGCTTAGATAACAGTATAGAAGATTTTGTCACTTATATTTAGAAATAAATTGAAAGAAAAAAAATGTGTTGACACACAGTATTATCAGATGGTAACGTTGTCATGTGATATTTTTGTACTTTTGCCTGTCCCGATGATGGAGTGGCGCGTTAACGACCTGTTTTCCTTTCTTCTCTGCTCCTCCTCCATTCTTCTCATTCGTGGTTGTGCTGTTGTTTTATTTGTTCTCTCTGTAGCAATATTAGCGTTTTTTTCTTCATACGTGCATTTTCCTTTTTTGTCTTGCTTGACAACATCTATTTGTATGTACCGCATGTAGTGTGGTTTTGTCACCATATTTTGAGGTAAACATGGCTAATTGAAAAGTGTCCCAGACGTTACATTATTATGTTATTTTATATTGTAATTCTTGTACTTTTCAACAAGTATTGTCTATGATATGCTTCATACAACTGTCAAATCAGTAGCATTATTTCAATATTAAATGCTTTAACGGAACGTACATTCTACGAGTAATCTCATGTCCTACAAGGTTTGCTTCTTGATAGGTGACTATTTCCCATCATTAATTTTATTTATTCTTGGTCCATATCCAAAGTTTCAATTTTTTCTCCATGTACAAGTTGTATGATTATTTTTAAGCATATAATACGTATTTCATTTATTTCATGATGTATTTTTTTTCTCAAATGGCTGAATAGGTATGAAATGGCGGATGTATATCTACGGATACTTCGTATTTTGTATTTCTATTTTGTTGTTATTGATGGTGGAAATTAAATAGACATGAACTGGTGTGAATTGAATTGATTGAATACCAGGAAACATTGTACTCGTTATCTAGGTCCAATATTGCCAGGTATCCGAATCATTGCCATCCAATAAACTACATGTATTAACATGTAAAAATCAACTTCGCTCACATGTTGCTAGAGGCACTACACCTTAATGGTAGTTAGGACACAGCTAGGCACACAGGTCTTGCTTGGATGAGATTTGCTGGCGAACTGTTCTTCCCATATTGCAGCAATTTTATTGTGTGGTTCTTGTCAAGGCACTTGACATTCAATAAATATTTATTGTATGCAGAAAATTTAAAGAAAATATTAAAGAGGCTCGACGCAGGGTCTCAACAAAAGGTGAATTAAGACATCAACTATTCATTACTCATACACTGTATTTGTAAATTCGTAGCACGGATGGCTGCACAGATAAATATTCATTACATTAACATTGGTTCATGAACTGGTAGGACAAGGTAGGGATAGGAGAGTGGAGTATACCATACTGTGAAAGAGGTGTGACATGGTGGATGGAATAGGAAGAGATTAAATCTGTCTGAGCTCACATATCACACGAAAAGTTAATTCGGTTCAAAATAAATAGCAATAGCTAAAAATAAAGTGGTCTGTTCTGAGCTTTAAAACACAAACTCTATAGTTGGAGGTTGTAAAGCAGGACAATGATGCTTATTGTCATCTTGGAAAAAGAAATTTATCGAAAGAATCTACTGTCTGTGCGATGAATGGGACAAAAAACAGGATGTAAACGACCAGAGTAACAACAATGAAGGGATTATCAGATTTAATTGAAATTGAGCATGCCTTATTAACACATTCTGTCCAGAATTAACGCCAACTTTAAAAGCAGTAGCATCATCCTTTCAAAAGTTATCAGAGTTGAAAGGGAAGAGTGTGTACAAGATTTTTAAAGAAATGAAAAGGGGACTCTAAAGTCACACCTAATCACACTATTGTACCCCCCTCCCAAAAAAAAAATGTTCGAGATAAACTGGTAAAAAACACACTTTCCTGCCCGTTTTATGATCCCAAATTTTAACATAATGTGGAAGAAGACTTGCTCTTTCAGAAAATATGAAAAAGTCAAGATCGGTTAGATTGACGCATTTTACCTATTTTCAGTCCTCACACAAAACCAGTGTGTGCGACTTTATGTTCGTTTTGTGGTGCACGGTCACAAATAGATACACATAGGTGATTGCATTGAGCAATGTAGATACACAGAAACATACAATGAAATATACAGTATTTTTCAGTAAACGACAGAGATCATTGAATGCAGGAGACCACCATCGTCAGCGATTAAGCTTGAAATGGATGGAGGCCTCATAAAAGGACTATCCAACGACACAACTCTCTTGGAGGAAAGTGACCAGGTGAGTGCAGTGCAGTTGCAGGTGTGAGTGCAAGATGCAGTTGAAGGAAGAAAATAGAGAATAGAATAGAATAGTATAGTTAAATAAGACGGAGAGTACATAAGACAGTCTATATCTAGAATGAGAAAAATACAAGACATTATCCATCTGTGCTTCAACAGCACATCTTAAATAGCGAAAAAACAACAACAGCAAAGACATTTCATCTGCATCATTCTTTACAAGGGAAATGTACGAAAACTCCTTAACAATAAAGACAACAATGATTCAAGCAAGATGAGACAGTCATTTTAGATGATGAGTATATAGTATTCATATCATTTCCATTTTTTACAGATATTTTATGCTTGCTTAATCTCTCTTTTAATTCCAATATGAATTTATCAATGACTTCTCAATCTGAATCATACTCCGCAAGTTATCTCCCATAAATAAACCGTATGAAATAATGAACAAAAAAAAACTGCACAAATTTCAACATTCTCTGTCAAACAAAGACAGACAAGCACATTTCTGTCAGCAAAATCAAAACGTTGTGGATTCTAATTAGAACACCCTGAAGGTGAGTGAAGTACATTTACGTTAACTTTGTATGACATTTTTTTTTCAATGCACGCGTGTGGATGTCTTACACGTTTTGTAGTCAAATATTACACAGCATGTAGAATGGCCCATAACTTGAAATTTGAGCATGTTCAAAGTCCTGAATGTGAGAATATTGCGGAAATTACATGTGTGCGGAGCGAATATCACAAGCGCGTCTATAGCATGCAGTTACATTTCATGACTTATTTCCTGTTTTGCGACTAATATCTGCGTCCACTAGGGTGCGGCCAAGACGAGGAATCAAATTTAGTAATTCCGCATTCATTCGGTAACCTTTCCGCATGTTCTTAAAGAGTCCGTTCACTGTCTTTATCATTCCTAAACATGTCCGGGCGTTTACGCACCTTCGGAAGAGAGAAAAAACACCGCGTCCAAATTTTTATCGAGACCAAAATTTAGACGCGGAAATGAACTTCTAACACCTTCGGCAAATTGTCGTGAGGACATCTTCAGAACATGCCTTCCTTCTGTAGGCCTGTGTAAATTCCTCCCTTTCCGCGCAGGGGCCACCAAACGTTTTTCAGTGTATGTGGGGGGGGGGGGGGGGCTGCGGGACGGGGGGGGGGATCAACCCTTCCCCCGCTTAGACGCACAGACGCACCGGTGTAGTCAGATCTTGGGGGGGGGGGGGCGGTTACTATGCGAGGGAGCCAAGCGACCGAGCCCGAGCGAGCGGGAGAGGGGGAGGGTTGGGATGGTGAGAACTTTTTGCATTTTTATGTTGTAAATGGTGCAATTTGATGCATGTTTTATCGACTTGAAACGACCCCACTTGTTTAAGGTAGGAGGATATTTTGATGTGGATTATTATTCAGCAATTTGCCTATAAAGTGGTAGCATTTGAATAAACGTCTTGTTTTCAGAACTGAAATTCAACAATCTGGCGCACACTTCTGTTGGAATATCTGGAATTTTGTCAGTCAGAGAAGTGGAAGGAGACATAGCAGGATGATGTGGGAGGGGATCCCCTCCTACATAATGGAGGGAGATTCTGTATTCTGATCGCAGTTAAACGTTTTGGTGCACACATTTCGTGGCACATATTTGGAAAACTCAGAGTGTAGCCATAGTCTACTTGTATGCACAGGGCGGGGGCAAACAGGGAGAAAGCGTGGGAGAGTGTTATCCCACCCTTCCCGTACGAGGGAGCTTTTGCCTTTTTAAAGTTGAAATTGATATCTCGTATACGCATATTTGATGGAATATTTGGGAGATTAACGAAAAAAGAAATGATCGGGGAAGGGTTGATTAAAAGGGGATATTCCCCTTGTACACGAGGGAACTATTGATTTTTCAGAACGTAAGAGATAAGTCTTGTGCACTCAGAATTATTCAGAATCTTAGGAGGGCGACCGCCCTCATCGCCCCCCCCCCCCCCCCTTTGCTACGCCGGTGCTCAGACGGGAACTTTATGTGAGGGCGGAATCTTTAAAAATTCAAATTCATGGGTGTTGTGATTTCCCCTATTCCCCCCTTTTTTCACGAACCAAAAGTGTGTGTGTGGGAGTGGGGGGGGGGGAGCTGCAGCCCCCCCCCCCCCTGTTCCGCGGCCCCTGCCGCAAACGCTTTAAAGAAAGAATGCTGCTGTGCGGGCAGCTTCGCGAATGAAAGCGGAAGACACTCAGAATGTTTTAGGACAGCGCGGTGGCGAGGCGGATCTGAAAATGCAAGTGCGCGAAGTTTTGTGGTCGAGACACGAAAGAGTCAACAGGTTCCTACGAGCGGAAGGATTTTGAAAGTCAAAAATCAATGCAGCAATATGGATACGAAACACTAACAGAGAAAGAAGGTGGCGAGGTTCCATCCTAGCCTCGCAGGCGAACCTCTCTTCCTCTGATGAGGAGCAGGTAAGTGTCTGCATTTCCCGACGCCCAATGAATCATTTTCATCGTGTTTATTTGAGGGATTTTTAATGGTTGCCATTACATAGCGCATCGTTTTGCTCGTCGGAAATGTGACCACTCAACTCAAAATCCACAAAAGTAGAAATAGGTAAAAATAATATTTTCTAATTTCTACACCTAATTAAAAGTAATAAGCTCTGAAAAATTATATCATATGTTAGAAAAGGACAATTCTAACTAACCCACTAAAACAAAACGATTTCAATAAGAGATACTTAGGAGATGCAGTTTTATAGATAAAAAAGAAAAGAAATAGAATTTGATATTTGGGATCGCTAAGGCGTGCTCTGGAGAAGCATGAAAGAAAACATGTTGTATTTCACGGTAAAAGAAGTTCATGTCCAATATAAAGGATTTCCGGTCATTGAGGGCCAGGACCAGTACTAGCTGAGCATTTCTCACAGTTTGTAATTGAAGCCATAATTTTAAGGCGAAGTGAATTCCGGCTGGTGTGACCTCCAAAGCAATTCAGCACGGTCTCACGAGAAAAATCGAAAGTCGGCGCCGAATTCATAACCTACATATTTTCCTTATATCGTCCACAAATTTAACTTATGTTGTCGGAAAGACATTCTGATTGTCGTTTATGATTCGACCACTCCTGGCAATGCCTGGTGTGATCCAAGATGTATCTAAGCTGTTCGGCTACGATCAGCCTATTCTGAGGCATTTCGCACCCTTCCTGAGTAATTGCTTGGACACTCGTAGGAATGTCTGCAGTCAGTCTGCAGAGATTCCTAGAAATGTCCCAGGACAAACTAATTCGCACACTTTTTTTCGGCGTTTGAAGCGGAAAGATTGCCGAAATGAAAAAAATTTGCTTCTGCAACCCTTCCTAGCCTAATTGTCGGGGCTCTGGTATATGCCAGCCAGTACGGTCGATGTTCTGTCTCATGTTTGACGTACACATTTTCTAAGTACCTATTATGGTAGTTTGATGTTTCTCAGGTTTTGCACATATCTTTCACATGTTTGATTACAGTTTACTTTTAGCATGTCGTCAATTCTCAAGGATGTTGCACAGCATGTCGTGGATGTTGCATAGCATGTTGCAGCGACATATAGTGAATCCCCCCGTGGACCACCTGAGATAAATGGACATAGTGGAAAGATCTTACCTTGAAAAGTAAAGATATGCAAGCTATGAGGATAAAGAACTGTGGAAAGAGGCCAGACACCAGCTCAATGAAGATTGCTGCATCATTCATTATATTAGCATAGAGACTGTGTATGGAAGGGAAATCCTAATATCACATCTCTACAATCACATGATCATTAAATGCAATCACGAAAGATATGTATAAAAAGAAAGAAAAACTGACCAAAAAATGGTGATGAATTCATAGTTAAGCGCAACAGTTTGTCAACTTTCCTCCAACTGTTCTCCAGCTTTTAAAGACTGATAATAGTAGACATGCTTATACTAACATATTCTAAAATCAGATGATTAAAAGTATGCAGGCACATTGGTCGAGCTATTATTTCTTGATACAACCCGGTGAATTTGGATTCATCTCAAATTATGTTGATTTAAATTCATAGTAAACAAAACCAGTCTGTGAGCCATTACTGTGATTTTCACACGTGTGATCTTTCCTTTTCTCTCTTTTGAAGTTGGGTAAAGCAGCCACAAATTTACCTTGTTGCGCATGTGCACCATTTGTTTTCTTCTTTTTTCCATCTATCTCTGTCTCTCTCTGTCTCTCTCTCTCTCTCTCTCTTAGGGGTTGGGGTTGAGACTATAATTATAACCCCCTTTTGGCTGCGTTGAAATTCAAACTAGTTTAAAATGTGCAAAACAATGGTAAAGATACTCTTCAGTAACAGAATGGCAGACTGAGATTTCTGTAACTACAACTGTATGAGGCACTTCAGCATTTCCTTCTGTCATGTGTCTCAAGTCTAAGATGTGAATTACTAGATACTAGTCTGATAGAATTAGGTAAAATGAAATTGAAATGTTTGCTTGAACGAGTTGGGGACCAAAAAGGAAGTTGACCTCGCTGCAGATGTCCACTTCAATACATGTGTTCTAATGTATGTATCATTTTGTGAATGATCGTAATAATTCTATACAGCATCACTGAAATTGAACAAAAACCTGCATAGTAGGCCTACACACATCCAACTCTTGGCATCGCTTTCCAGACTTCAACCTCCCGCGTGCAATGAAGAGGACATTGAAATATCTTACTAGAATGAGAAACAAGTGGGACAGCTTCGTGTTTTTCACATACACTCTTGCCCTTGGTTAGCAGCAGGGTATCTGTGCTATCTTACATCAACAAGTAAAAGGATTATCAATTTTTCCCCACAAAGGGGAGCTAAAATTGGCAGCATTATTGCCATGTCCTTTAAATGCAAATTGTCGCATCACCTTCGACACACACACACACACACACAAAAACCTTCGACACAATACTCGGTGACGCAGCCTGTCAGGGCACAGATTTTGTTTTAACGAAGTTTGAATTACCACCACCATCGGTTGGCCAGAGGACAGGGATATTGACTGACATTAAAATACAGGTGTCTTACTTCCTACCCTCTCTCTTTGATCTTCTTTTTTCTTTCTTTAGTGAGCAGTGTCTAGAATTCTTACATGTTAGTAGCCATTAGTCTACTCAAACACACACACACACACACACACACATACACACACATACACATACACACAAATAGATAAAATAAATCACTTCCCGAGACAAAGAGTACAGTGCTTCTCATGTAAGGTTGTCGCTGAGAAGATTTTCCACTTTTAACAGTGTTGACTCCCCAAAGAAATTAAATTATGCAGCTTAAAAGCCAGACAAACAGGCAAAAAAGAATCATACAGCTGCAAGTCATAATTTCCCTTCTCGAAATTGAATAGGAATTTCAACTAAAAAAAAAATCGTGTACAATTCAAAGTGATAACATTGATACACAATTGACACTTTATATGTGACCCTGCATCACACAACTACAAAAAAAAAAGTCGCCAGACGTGAATTTTTAGTTAAGGCGGATCCTGAAAAAGGAGACTGTATATGCTTTAAAATGACAGGTAGATCAATACAAATAACATTTCCAAACCTATACAAATAATGAACAGAAAGTACACACTCTGGAAAAGTGTGTATTTAGAAAAGTGTTTTTGAAGTTTAGGGTCTAGTGAAGTGGATTATTTCACCCAGGTGTGGTCTCCGCAATGAATAGAACAAAGAAAATAATATACAAAACTCCGTGGCCAACTACTATGAAGGGATGAGAAAACTAAACTGAACATTTGCGCTTTATTATGGTCATTCAATTCATAACCGATACAAACTTCCAATGCAATAGCATCATCCTTTCAAAACGAATTATGAGTTGAAATGGAAAAGTGTTTGAAGGGCTTCTCATTCTGCGAATCCGTAAATCTGAGAGAGCCTAGTTCTACGTCAGAACGAAACACAGTGTTCTAGAAAGGAACTACAAAAAAAAAGATAAATTCCCAATCGTTTTATGATCCCAAACTATAGAAATACATTGAAGAAGAATTACCCTATCAAAAATAAATAAAAAGATATTAATGATTCTTTGAGAAACTTCGTTCAGGGCCCCGAAATCCACATTAACATTTACAGAACAAAACATTTCACAAAGACAAACAATATTATACACAAACATTGTGCCGAGATATGTCCATCTTAAAGATCTTACATTATAACTCATATGATCAAAAACCAAATCCACTTTCTTTCTTAGCACACATACTCTCGCAAAGTGCCCCAAACTTGGGACACGAGAGTTTGCTTAAGGTAATTGGGCACATTTCCCCACTTGTCTCTTCAATAAAAAAATATTTTTTTTTTGATAACCCGACTTACTGACCCCCGCCCAAAACAAAATAAGAAATAGAAAATAAAAACAATAAGAACTGAAATTTAGATTCCGTTTAGCAAAATAGTTAATGTGGTATCTATCACCTCTTCTTCAGTGTATACATGCGTCTTCACTATGCATACTTCAGTCCACGGAGATGGACAAATGGGGAGGGTGTGGGTCCCACACGAGGGAGATTTTACATTCTATAATTTAAAAAGTGAAATCCAAAGATCTGGTGTGCACGTTTTCTTGAATATGTTGAAATGGCAATCAAGAAGTACTAAAAATCAGTACTCAAGGAATGTGGTATCTATCACCTCTTTTTCCGTGTCTGTGTCTTAACTGTGTAAAGGGATTGTATAGTTTTGGTTGATATTGGGCTTTACATTTCCAACTTTTTTGTGAGATCGCGAAAAACCTCTTACAAAACATAAAAGCGGCATACATTAATCCTCCTGTGGTTGCCATAATTATGATACTTATACTTCGAAGAAAAGATATGCATGTTGAAGCTGTCAGAAAAGAAGAATTCACTGGCTTCTCTTACTTTATTATCGATGGCAAATAACAACACACCACTTACATGAATTAAATGTGCAACTAAGTGCATCACACAGGATGTGTAAAACTAGACTAGTAGTTTAGATTTGTAATTTTTTCGTAGTACGAAAAAAAGTATTCATATCTTAACGGTCAATTTAATAATGATGATAATAATATATCAATTTATAAAGCGCAAAACCTATAGACATATATTCTTCTGCGCTGCAAAAGCTTCTGATGTGCTTGATAATAACGAACAGTTAAATGAAAAGATGTGTTTTGAGTCGTGATTTAAAGACTGCTACTGTCGGGATTTCCGGACTTCTAACTGTCAATTTAACTAAACAAATAGAGACCCTCTTGAGTTCAAAATTTACAGGAGGTTTCCAAATAGTGTTTTCTTCAATATCTAAGTGTTCTCACCAATTTTTCAAAAAAATAGCATGCAGAAGGGATTGGCTGTCTTTAAAAGGAATTCAAAGGGGTCCTAATAAAATAAATGGGACCCACCTTTTTATTACCTTTTTTCACTTTTTTTTTGCGGGGGGGGGGGATATCTCATGCATTTCCAAACCGATTTCCATGAAATGCATTTTTAATTACTCTCAGAATTGTATGCTCTTTCATAGAGGATATCCACCCAAGAATACGTTAACTTCAAAAGAAAGAGAAAATCTGAACTAAAATCGTAGCTAGTGTGCAGTTACTCGGTTGACTCCCTAACTTGCGCTCTAAAATGCGTTGTTATCATTAATGGTATTCTATTATTTTTCCTTATCTTGTCAATGCAATTCTCAGTAAAGAAATGTAGATTTTCTTTTGTCTCCACACTTGTAGCCAACCTGTCTATTTTTCCCCTCATTGTTGTTTTTTTTATGAAATCATTTTCTTGCTTTAGATTCCTTCCTCTGTTTTTGTTTTCACCCTACCTTTGTGATTGTTTATTTGTTTGTGTTGTTTCTTGTCCCTCTTGAGGTATTTCGGGGTTTTTTATCTGTACCCATGCACTTGCTTATTATTGTTGTTAATTATGTTTTATAGTTTGTTTTGGACATATTTATCAAAAGGAATGGTGTAATATTGGTCAAGATGGGGATTCACATTTTTAAAGAAAAATTCATAATAATCTTTGTAAACAGAGGTTTGATCAGTGAACTGCAAGGATTTGAACCTGTATCCTAGATGTATGTCGCAGGTCACGCAGAAAAATATAAGGAATGCTGTTTTCACGAAATCTTTGCCTGTTGCTGATGCGTCATTAGCTTGCACTTTTTAGTAAGAGCGTGAGCTATGGATTGTTTGGGACGGAAGAAAGGGGTTTAGCCTGGAGGGCTTAGTCTGGTCAAGGAAAACTAGGTAGAGTCTTCCTTCGAAATACTATAGGAAGAGACCAAACCCCTTTCATCTCCATATCCATGAAATGGAGTTATATTATTATATTTAATGACACTATTACACAATCCTCACCAATGATCACCACGCTGTCTCATTAATACCCGTATGTAGTTCTCTGAACATACAGACTCGCTCTCTGAGCTCGTCTGTTGTTCATGTGCGAGACTCAAATTTTCGCAAATCTTATTGACGTCCACTTGCGGGACTGTGAATTCGTGTTGTCTGTCAGTTGGTCTTTGAATTGACATACATTGTACCGTATGGATAGTGTCGGTTTGTTTGTTTTTTTCTTTTTATTATGGTGTCATCAAGGAATTGTTCGTTTGGACGCACTGCCAACTAGGATTTATCATAAAATGTCTTGAACTGAAAACTAGGAAAAAAATACATGGGCATAGATATGTACAAGTACATGATACTTTAAAGAATACATCATCATAAAGGGTATGATATATATAATTGTGTTGTCACTGTAAGTAGATACAACTTCTGAGGATAGACATCCTATTTGAAAAATGCGAATTTGTGTCTGTGTTTGTGTGTCTGTGTCTGTGTCTGTGTCTGTATAATGTGTTGGATAATGCGTGTGGATGGTGTAAAAAATATACCATTGTTTTATCAGAAGCAACTAACGTTCGTACCCCTTTCTCTTTCATAACCCGCTTGTTGCGACACCGATTGTCGCCCCTACACGGATTGTCGCCTCCTGCTCGGGGCGACAATCCGTGACGGGCATTGGCGGCACGGATTGTCGCCCCCGTCACGGATTGTCGCCTGGCGACAATCCGTGACGAGGGCTGGCGGCACGGATTGTCGCCCGCCCTCGAAGCACATTTTGCTGGGTAATATCGTTCTGGACATAATCAATGAAATACTAACACATAACTTACATGGCTACATCCATGCAAACATGCCATGTAAAAAGTCATGGTGAGGTTTCAAGGAAGTGTGTATGTGCGCGTGCACATGATAATTTAGTGTCCGTTTGTGCGTGTGTATGTGTGTGTGTGTGTGTGTGATGGAAGAATGTGTTTATTATGTCAGTTTTTTGCGTATGTGTTTTTTAGCTGCGCGTGGGGAGGGATACCTAGTAAGCTGTTGCTGGCATAAACGTTGATATTGATTTTATCAGCAGCTTTGAATTTGATGAGTTTGTTTGGCAGATTTGTATATGAATTCGGAGTGGAGCTTGCGTGCGGGCGGATGCTGCTTTTCTGCATACGGTCCATTACGTCTTGTTTATCAACATTGGGAAATCGTTTCATCAGGAAGGAATGTGGTATCGGTTCGGGTGTGCGTCGGTATGTGGGAAGGGGGTTACATTTCGTTATTGCAAAAGTTTGTTATTCTGAAGGCTCATTTGTCCGAAGGCTCATTCGTCCGAAGGCTCATTATTCCGAAGGTTCGTTATTCCGAATTTCATTTTTGGATCAACGAACCTCTAGGTATAGGGAATTGTGCGTTTCGGATAAATGAAGCCTCGGAAAAAACGAAACTTCGGAATAACGAACCTTCGTGTGTGTGTGTGTGTGTGTGTGTGTGTGTGTGTGTGTGTGTGTATGTATTTGGGTTGGTGAATGTGGGTGTGGGATGATTTAGGTTTTGTTTAATCAGGGGTTGGAGGGTTGGGGATTAGATTTGAAGAAGGATAGTTATAAATGGTATGACAGATGTTGGTAGGATTTAATATTTAGGATAGATCGTCGGCCTTATGCCAAAAGGGCCTTAACACCATAGACTTTGTACACTGTTAGTGCCCTTTTGGCATGAGGCCGACGAGATGTAGGCCCTAGATTTGTTTCGGTTGGGGAGGGGAGGAGATGGTCGGGTTTTTTTATGACTGATTTCATTCTAGATTTGTGTAATGTATTTGTGTTTTTTTATGTATATGCCCTTGTAAGTAAGAAGGTGTTATGATCCAAACCAATATATTCAAGGAATATAGGTTTGGTAGGGCCCTACATGTCAAAACTTTCTCGTGAAGAAATTATTAGTAGGGTTGGTCTATAATCGACTTATCTATGTTGAAGTGAGATTATTTGTGGTATAAATTGACAAATGGATTTGTTTGTGTTTCGAATTGCCATTTGTAACTTTTTTTGTTCATGTTACACCCAGAATGGGTCGATTTATGAATGATTTGAATGAAATCAATAAATATCAAGGAAAAAAGTGTTGAGTTGGTTTATTTGCATTATGAGGATTTGTTTGAGTGTTTGTTGGTGTTTGTTTGTATTACGTATGTATTAGCGGTGTGCAATGGCAGTTCGTTTGTGCTAAAATCAACTAACGATTGACACATTTTTTACGGCGTGTGGAAATTATTCGCTCATGCATAAAGCATGCCAAACCTATTCTGGGACAAAGAATAGTGGTATGGACGTTCTAGTTTATAAGACTGATGGAAGAAAATGACTGCAGTGAAAAATGAACAAAGACAAATAACATTTGGGGAGGGTACCTCCCTCGTATGTATTTTCTCTCGGTCTCTCTCGCCTAGCCCGCCTCACCGCTGATATTGGTTGACACACCCATACTATTTTTAGATCAACGCTGGTGTGAATTCTTTAAACACGTGCTCATACACTCTGAAGGCGTTTGTATTGCCACAGTAGCGCCACTATATTCCACATACACACGTAAGCATACAGGCACACGTATACGCACAAACAAACAAACCACTACCACTATACAACCACCACACATGCACAGTTTCTACATATTGTATTATTATACTCCAAACACACACACATACACACACACACACACACACACACACAACAAATCATACACATCACATATCATGCAGCTCACAATACACACACACATACACACACGCACGCGCACACACACACACACACACACACACACATACGCATCACTTACCAGTCATACCCATCCCACCAAAGCTTAACACCGGAGGAACCACCCCGAGCCCGGGGCGACAATCCGTGACGGGGCGACAATCCGTGTCGCAACAATTTTTTTGCCAACACGGATTGTCGCCTTTGAGGTCAAAAACTGGGAACTGCACAAGCGTCACGGATTGTCGCCAGGCGACAATCCGTGACGGGGGCGACAATCCGTGCCGCCAGCGCCCGTCACGGATTGTCGCCCCGAGCAGAAGGCGACAATCCGTGTATTATAAGGGGCGACAATCCGTGTCGCAACACCCGCTTCTTCATGAATCTTATGTTCTACCCTTAATCGAGTACACAAAGTAGGAAGTTGATCACCTGAATATGATGGACTGAATGCCCATACAGGCTCAGCGTGATTGTGTGTGTATGTCAGTATGTGTGTCTGTGTGTGTGTGTTTGTGTGTGAGGGCGTGTGTGTGTCTGTGCGAATTTAAATGCACAGGTGCGAACATGATCGCATTTTGAAATTGTGATAACTTTGACATTATGAGGAACACGTTGGGGATGCTATTTACCCGTTTTACCACTTTACGAGTGCTTCATTAGTGCAGTTCTTTTTGGTGTACACTAAACACGCTAGTGTAATGGTTCTCCTGATATATGATGTAATACTCGTTACCTCCATGTGTATTTAATTGCTGTTTTACAGATAACACCATGGTAACGTTTCATCAAATCAGGGGCCAGAATCTGGAGTGTCCTATCTGTCTGACACTTTTCAATCAACCCAAGTCTCTGACGTGTTCTCACACCTTCTGCAAAGAATGTCTGGAAAGCATCTTTCAAACTCAGCCAAACCAACAAACTATAATAATATGCCCTAGTGTGCAAGGAAGGAACTCCCTTACCTAGTGGAGATGTGAGTAAGTTACAAACAAACGTACCCCTGAGTTCTCTAGTGGACGAAATGAAAACTAAGAGCCAAACGTGTACAGTTTGTGAGATGTACGAAAAGCTGCCAGCTGTGTCCTACTGTCAAGACTGTGGAATACATTTATGTAAAACGTGCACGGTAGAACACAACACCTGGAAAGCATTCTGCCACCACAAAGTGATCCCCGTGAGTAAGGTGTTCTCGGGAGTGTCTCTCGGGAGGCAACGGAAGTGGAACACGCGTCCCAGCTCCGATTTCTGTTTTTGTATCCATTGCCAAGAATACATTTCCAATATGTGTGGGATGCTAGAGCACTTGCAAGCTGGACATCAGTTGGAAAAGGCATCCATTCATGAGTTGAGAGAGCGGGTAAAATCAAAGAAAACAACTATTGAAAACCATTTCGAGTTCATAAAGACACAACGCAATGAAATAACAAACGTGATGAAAAAGCTCAACAATGGCATTGATACGGCGTACAAGGAGAACATGCAGCGGTTGTCAGACAGAAGAGAGTCTCTGAAATGCCAAGTGCAAAGATTATCTGAAAACTACGAGAAGGAATTACAGGTCATGAAAGATGAGAGTCAACGAACGATTGGTCAAATGATGAACGCCATGAAAGTGCTTTTACCGCTGGAGAAAGACGCTTTCTTTATACGCGACATGCTGTGTGAGGACTTAGAGAACCTTCTGGGACGAGATGATCCTGACGACCAATTGCCGAGAGGTGTGACAGAACGAGCTCAGAAGATTTCATTCCGTAGATACGTTGAGGTCAATGAACTTTATCTTGGAGAGCTGAAAAGTTACAGGTGGGATATCAGAGCAGACGTAGAGCTCCCTACCAAAAACATCATGAACTGTATGACTCGTACCCCAGACGGTAAGATGGCAGTGGGATCGTGGAAGGGCGGAATCCATCTCTACTCCCCTGATGGAGAGTTACAGCAGACTGTGCTGAAGGATCACAGGGTCTTTGGTATTGGATTCCTGTCTGATGGCCGAAGTGTTGTATGTGATGCAGACGACGAGATGTCATTATACACTCCACAGTGGAAGAGGCTTGACGTCACGTTCAGCTTCAATGAAGGAGGGGGTGGTGGTCTCACCGTTGACAGAAATGATAATATCAACCTTATGCAATGGAAGATAAACAAGATTCAAGTATTCACCCCAGAGGGTGGCAATGTCGTCAGGGAAATAAGATGCGATAGATATTCATCCTATCAGTTATTCTCCTTTCACACCACGGGGAAACTGATTCTGAAAGATGGATCGGTTGTCGTGTGCCTTGATGAGAAGGGGGAGAAGAAGAATGCCGTGAAGAAGGAGGATATGTTAGCCTACCCAGCTGTGTGTCGAGATGATTCGGTCATTGTAGCCTGGGTGAAGCACGAGGAGGGTCTCGTCAGTATCGATCGGTACACGAGAGATTTGGTGTACGTGTGCAAGATCGTCACAGATTTTGAAATAGAAAGACCAGAAAGAGAGTGGTACCATTTACAAGAGTTCGAGAGTGGTGAGATAGCTTTCTGCACTCCAGATAGACTCTACGTATTTGAAGCATACGATTTGATGTTATGAATGTGTTATGATATTTTGATGTTATTTTGTGTATACATTTCTTGGAGAAATTTAATCTGTAAGGCGATTATTTATCTGAATTGTATAAGGACACACCATTTGCCCCTGCGACAAGATCGTTCTGGTCTTATTTTCTCCAAGAACTTTGGGTTGTGATAAAATTTTAGGTTTACCTTGATGTGAAGATTAGGGTTAAGTTATTTTGTCGGTAGTGTTTATGTTTGGCTTACGGTGCAAATATATCATGGGAGCTGTTTTCGCAGGAACAATTGTTTTGTACCGTTACTGTATAGTCATTATTGGGATCATTAAACATCCTATCAAATACTTGTATCTCTCAAGAATCCTAGTAATAGAAGAATGTACGTATGAATGGTTATTCATGTAAGTAGGCTTGGTGCGTGTGAAACTAATAACGATACTATGTTAACTTCATTGATATGGTATATAAGCAGGGACGGATCAAGGAATTCCGTAAAGAGGAGGCGCCTTCACAAAATAAAAGGGGTCATACGAACTACCCCCTTCCCATTTTTTCTGTTTAATTCTTTTGTTTTAACAAAAAATAAAGATGGGCGTGAATAATAATGATAATGATAATAATGATAATAATAGTAATAATAATGACAATGTAACGAAATTTTGGTGTGGAGAGGGCGATTGGTAAGCTGAGGATACTTGGCTTCCTTTACTCGCTTACTCTCCTCAAAATCCGTTATGTGGTTAGTAAGCGTGCCTACGGTTTAGCCAGTGTACTGGAAATTATGTAATTAATTGTAAGGTATTGCGGAACAAGAAGTATTAGAGTCACAAGTCACAAAGACCACAGGAGGCATCATATGGAGTTTGTCCAATTTATTTGTGAAGAAAGTTATTTCCACCACGAACATTACAACGAACAAAACTTATTGATCTACATGCTGAAACTCCTAAACGAAAAGACTCTTCAACTAGGCATAAACAAGTCTATTTATACTGAGGTCACCTGTTAGCGGCCGCGAGAGTGGCCTTGCTGGGAGAAAGCAATCTGACCTTACGGCCAGCTGCCGCCGTCCATCATTGTGAGGACGAGGGCGTGGCCTTGCGTGTCCCTGTCCTCACGCGACCCTGTCCTTAGCTGGGGTCGCATGCGGACGCGTCCTTTCGTCACGTAAGAGCGAGGTCGCATGCTGACGCGTTCTTTCGTTACGTAAGAGCGAGGTCGCATGCGGCGTCCTTGCTTTTTACGACACGAGGCCACTGCTCGCGGACGCGGAAGCTGCAGGGTCAGAGAAATCTCGAGGGAAGGTGAGACGAAAGTGCAAGCGAGCAGAAATGAAAAGATAGCGTGGGGGAGAAATAATAGTCAGCAGAAAACGAGAAGCAGGGCCACAGGCAGTTGAGACAAGTAAAATTTACGAGAGGACATTTCGAGGAGAAAGTAAAGTAGCAAGGATCGCAAGATGACAAAGGCCGATCGTCGAGCAAGGACGAAAAGAACAAGGATAGAGCGAGGACGAGAAGCAGACATGATATAGAACCTCAGTTTACTTTCAACATTAATTTAAATGTAAATCGATACAACAATACATAAAGATGAATGAATAAAAATGGAATATACAGAACATAATTATGATGTAAATGCTATATCGTGAATTATATCGTGAAACAATAATAATAATGATTATGATGATAAGTGCAGCATTTGTAATGCGCCATTGATCTAGTGGCCTATTCTGAGGCGCAGAGGGACATAAGAAAATAACATACATTGTATAGTTGTACATAAGAAGGTTGAAGAACAAGGAAGGGATAGAAATATATACCGTATATACCCCATGGGCGTCACCAGGGGGGGTGCGTTGGGTGCGAACGCACCCCCCTTCAGATCCTTTAAAAAAAAAAAAAAAAAATCAGTCTGCGAGCGACCTCAACGCCGGACGCTAAATAATTATTCTTTTCTATTTTTTTTTCTTATATTTTGCACCAGGGACACACACACGCACACACACACACACACACACACACACACACACACACACACACACACAAAGGCAAAAATAATTCGCACCCCTGGTTCTGGCAGCACTGATTTTATACATATCTATTAGTATTCTACAGTGTTTACTATTTATCGACCGTACTGTACATCCGTACGATACGGAGCACTTAGGCCTATACACGTTTGCATGTCCGTGTGCTACTTACAAGTATGTAGGGACTATTTACGTTACTTCTGACCAATCCATATCGCCAGCCCAAAAGCGAGCCTTAGCCTCATTAAAAAAAAAATGAAAAAAAAATGGAGGGGCAAGCATATCATTTTGCCCACCCCCCCCCCCTCCATAATTCCAGAGACGAGAAGATTTTCTTATCTTTTTTTTGACAGAAAAACAAAAAGTTACCACCATAAAAATATTGGAGGGGCAAGCATATTTTAATTTTGCCCCCCCCCCCATAATTAATAATTCCCGAAATGAGAAGATTTTCTTGCTTTTGAAAGAAAACAAAAATGTTGCCCCCATAAAGATATTGGAAGGCAAGCGTACCATTTACCCCACCCCACATAATCATAATTCCCGCGATGAAAAGATTTTCTTGCTTTTTTGTTAGAATTCAAGAAATCTGTCCAATCATTTCACCCAAAAGCAGTGGCGTAACTACGGAAGGGGGGGGGGGGTGCGCCCCCTCCCGATCCGCTGGTAAAAAAAAAAAAGACTTACCGAAATAGTAGTTCAAGTGTTAGTAAACTGCTTTTGAATGAAAGGGTGATCAAGAAATAAGATATTTTTCTATGATTTCTTTTAACCATAATTGAATAGGCATATAGTGTGAAACATTGTTCAAAGAGCCCGGACCCGACAAAAGATTAAGATTCAGCGTGATTCCTGGTTGGCATTCTGCATAATAAGCAAAATGTGCGCAGTGTACTCAGTAAATCCGAACGAAGAGTCGCTACAATGTTGCGCAATGTGATGTAGAATGTACACCTTGTACCTTACGCTTCATTATATCAAAGCTAGATCATTGATTTTGCAGTGTTGCTTTACATACTAGTCTATTATTATATAAAAATGTCTTGCATTGCCATAAACAAAAACGCACAATTAGTTTTAGGGGATGCTCTAAAGTGCAGATTTTGGACATCCTTTCCCCGCTTGGTCACTTCGACGCCACCTCGCTGGTCATTATATCTCCCCCATTGCAGTCATGAACATAAACCCACACTTTTGACTACCAGTGGCGGCTCCAGGGGGAGGGGCGCACCGGGCGTCCCCCCCCCCCACCCCCTTAATTTCCAAAGCGAAAAAAATAATATAGCTTCAAACGGCAGTTTTTGGACAGTAAAATGTCAAAATTTTCAAGCTCGCTCGCTCCTCTCGCTCGCATTTAGTCGTAATGCCATTCTCCTGAAATTGCTACCAGTAATTGCCGGCAGTTGCGCCTGGTGGCCCCCCCCCCCTTAATTTCCAAAGCGAAAAAATATAGCTACAAACGGCAGTTTGGGGACTGTAAAATGTAAAATTTTCAAGCTCGCTCGTTCCGCTCGCTCGAATGTAATCATTATGCTCTCCTGATATTGCTGCCAGTATTTGCCCGCAGTTGCGCCCGATGCGCCATCTTAAATTCTAAAGCGAAAAAACATGGCTACAAACAGCAGTTTGTTTTTTTATTGTAAAAAGGCAATATTTTCAAGCTCGCTCGCTCGCTCGCATTTGTACGCAATTCTCCTGATGTTGCTGCCAGTAATTGCTGGCAGTTGCGCCCGGTGCGCCCCCCCCCCCCTCCTTTATTTCCAAAGCGAAAAAATATGGCTCCAAATGGCAGTTTTTGGATTGTAAAATGTCAAAATTTTCAAGCTCGCATTTCATTGTTATGCCATTCACCTGATGTTCCTGCCAGTAATTGCCAGCAGTTCCGCCCGATGCGCCCCCCTTAATTTACAAAGCAAAAAAATATGGCTACAAACGGCAGTTTTCGGACTGTAAAATGTCAAAACTTTCAAGCATGCTCGCTCCGCTCGCTCGCATGTAGTCGTTATGCCATTCTCCTGATATCGCTGCCAGTATAATATAATTTGTCGTTTCACACCGTCATTCCATAATCCATTTATAGGGGGTACAACCCCCTCCGGCACTTCCACACCCTACCCCCACCCTTGCTCGCTCCCTCGCATACTAACCCCACCCCACCCCCCACCCCCACCCCCAAGATGAAATCCTATATAGCTACGCCGGTGCCCTTTCCCCGCTTGGTTTCCCTCAAAAAACAGTAAAATCTAGGGATTGAGAGCTTCCTATATTCCAAATGTCTGTCCAAAAAATCGTAAACATTTAGTGTCAAAACGCATCCCCCTTGAAAAAAAGCTGGTGACGCCCGTGTACCCGGTGAGCAATTCAAGGAATATTCAACCAAAACAAAATGCGCACATTTATGACTTCAGAAGCTTTTTAAATGTTTCAATGGTTTCTGCTGATCGCAGACCCTTTTTGATTTTGACCCTTGCAATCCCCTCGTTATCCCATTTGTATTATAAACTGAACCGCCTGAATCCTACCTTCATATTTTTTCCTAAACCGCCGGAAAATGCCCGTCTGTGTGAATACATGATTACGTCATTTTGAAAGAGGTCAAAAGTCAACAAAGGCATGTAAAATTACCTCTTTTTTGTGACAAAAACAAGTCTTGGTAAATTTTTTATAGGCTTTGAAATAAACATAACTTATAATACACATAACAAAATGCAGTAATCTATTTTGTAAAAATTAGAAAGTTGTCGAAATGAAAGTAATATTAATGTAACTTTAAGAACCATTACGTACGGAATTGTAATCATTACAAAAGGGCTATAAATACCAGCCATTAGCTTCGGTAATGTGTTTAGGATGACGGGGACAAAATTTAATTTACTGCTGAGTAATCTGAATGATCACTTAATCAAGGTTCATGCTTCCTGTTATGCTGATGCTGTAGCAACATGATTTGAAATTAGAAATTTTGAGTTTTGTGTGAAGAAAGTCCAAACAGCCCTTGAATGTCTAAAATGGTGTCCACACCTGGCTCATGACTCTCTGTACATCAAAACCATGCGCTGTTGTATTCAGCCGTAGAAGAATCCCAGAGGTACATACTACTCAAACTATCAGACGAGCATAGCCAAAAGGGAGTGAACATTTCTTGGTGTATACATTGGTATTGGTTGAGGTGAGGATTCAGCCTTTGACTTTTTGCAAGATACGTAGAAAACACTCTATGACATGATACAGAGCATACGATTGTAAGAGGGTTTCAAAGTTTATTAGATGAAAATCGGTTTTTGGAATGGCTGAGGAAGTTTTTCTCAAAATCAATGATTATTCTTTTCCTTCTCTTTCCCCTCTTTCTGTACCTATCGTGGAAGAGATGTTTGACACAAGATCAGGGAAATTCATGCACAGCACTAACCCGCTATTGGGTTTATCTGTTTGTATAATGTGCGTCTTTCTGTATGATGTGCGAAGTTAGTTGAATAATTCTTTATTTTGTTCAACTCTGATCAAACCGTTGTGTTGATCAGAGTTGATCAGAGCGCCCTCACTGGCAAAATTAATGAGTGGTATCATAGGTCGAATGCGCGAGCGACCCAGAAGACTACTCGAAATGATAATAGTAGGCTTGCTAAGAGCGAAAAAAGGGGTGATCGCTGCATTTTATAATACAAATATCCTGTTTGGCACACATGTTCCTCTGTACAAATGGAATTTTTTCAACTAAAGAGATAATGTGTATCTATGCAAATAAGCCTTAATTTGCATAATTTATGCAAAAATACATATAAAAATTATTAAAAAATATATGTGCCTCCAGCGGAAATACCTTAATTGGTAGAAGTATTCTATAGAGTATGTGGAAACAATTCCTGCAAAAATTGATTTCATACCTATGTAAATAAACATACAATTTGCATAATTACGCAAGTTATTGTGCAAAAATCTGCATTTTTGAAAGAATTTCTAAATTATTAAGCACTGGATCATGTAGTACAAAGTTTGAACCTGGGATGGATGTTCCTTGGGTCAAAAGTAAATGATTCATCTGAAGAGACAAACTGTCTCTATGCAAACAACCTGTCATTTGCATATATGTGCATATCATTAGGCCTACCTACACATCTATAGATAATCAGAACAAACAAAAAGCCTTAATGAAGCCTTAATGAAACCCTTAAATCTCATCCTAGATAGATATAACCCGTTAGAAACACTTTATGACACAAAATGAGAAAAGAATTTGAATAATTGAACCATCATTACCAGCTAATTTACATAATTACTAAAGAAAGTAAAGTAAAAACATTATTTTTAAAGCTTTTCTTACAGTCTTAAGAACTGCATTTTATGATGAAAACTACGTAAGTAGTATGCATTTCCTTTAGTCAAAAGGAAATGATTTGTAATATCAAAACAGTATTTGTCTATGCAAATACCACCTAATCAGCATATTGTGTATATTAATACCCGAATGTACCAGAAGTCAATGGTCAAGGTTGACTTCAGAAATTGTATCAGTTTACGCGATAACTCAAGACTGGATTATGCAAATTTCACCAAACCTGGTCCAAAGATGACGTATGATGGGGCACGTGATTAAGCAGTTTTTAAGTAAAATCGGCAAGAGGTCAAAGGTCAAAAAGTTCAAGGTCAATGCTAAAATTTCATTTTTTTTCTCCATATCTATGCAATGTCTGAAGGTACTTTCTTCAAACTTAGTGACTGCATACAATGTACTACCAAAATAAGATTCTCAAGAGAGTTTCAGGTCAAGAGGTCAAAGGTCAAAGTTCAGGTGAAATGTTAACATTTCACTTTTTTTCTCTGTATCTCGCAAGTGGTTCAAGGTGTCTTCATGGAACTTGGTACTGGCAGGTATTTTTTAGGGAATTTAGGGGTCATTTGTCAAAGGTCAGGGGTCAAAGATCAAGGTCAACTGGGCTTCAGAATTTCACAATTTCCCTCATGTTTTTGCAATGCTTGTAGGATTTTTCTTGAAACTTAATATATACATGTATTACCTAATGGATATTCTCTGGGAAATTTCCTGCCAAAATGTCAAAGCTCTGATGAAAGTGCTATATTTCACTTTTTCTTTCATATCTTGTATATGAATCAAGGTATCATGAAACTTAGTACATATTTGTGCATGTTCTACCTGACAGTGATACCTTTGTTGATTATCGAAAAAAAATGTTAAGCCCTCCCCTCTTAAGTGTTTTTGTTTCCTCTTGATAAGTAGGAAAGGACATGGAATTCAGTGACCAGGTAAAGTCATCACCATCATTACATTTAATGTATGGGTCGCATGGAAGTTAATTTTGATGCACACATGTATAACCTCTGACATTCTTACCTTTTACATTTTTACCTGTGTATTTCTTTTAATTTAACCTCTGGCATCTTTACACTAAACCAGTTGACATAATTATATTTTGGGAAAAAGCTTCTAGATCATGTAGGTCATGATCATCTATACAGGTATTAGCTGATATCTGGTGGAATATAACATTCTTTGGACCGCCAGGAAGTTACATTATCCCAAGGGAAAACAATCACAACCAGGGAGAATATGACATTTACGATTCTCCTAAACAGTAGCCTGTGACGATCTGTTGACAAATCACATCCTAGTAATTGCGTTAAACGCGTTAAACAAATACATACTACTGAACGTTTTCGACGTGCACTCTTCGGCGAACAAGGAGCGCGAACAAAACAGTATATACAAAACGAGCAAACCATTCAAGCGAAACAGTGCGTACGCTGATTGGCTGACTCTCAATATGAGTCAGAATCTAAATCACAAGAGCGCCAATGTGCGTACAAACTCCTTTTGCCTGCATAGGATAGGACTGGTCAGCTGAATGAATGAATGTAGCCTCAAGCATACGCAGGTGAGCGTCGCTCCGGGCTCTACTGACTACTTAGTATGCGAAACTGTGACGAGGTGAGATGCTCAGCGCATGCGCGACTAGTCAGTAAGTGCTGAGCGATAGCAGATGAAGGGTTACCGGCGGTGACTGCACTGTCAGTGGGGCGTTTACACTGGCGCGAAGGCTGTGCGCGATCAACTATATGTAGCTGCTTATTACGTATGTGTGCTGGCACATGCTGTTTAATGCGGTCCGCAAGTCGCTGTGATGTGCGCCCTATGTACCGTGGAAAGGGAAACTCTCTCAAAAGTTTGAGCAGCAACTCAAGCAGGCTGTTTGTTCAACTTACTATGCTGTTGAACCACGAGTGATCTTTACAACTCGACGCATGCTCTCCGCAGTACGCAAGGATGCTATCCCTATCACACAAATAAATAACGTTGTTTATGAATTTAAGTGCCGTTGTGAAGCACGGTACATAGGGGGCACATCACAGCGACTTGCGGACCGCATTAAACAGCATGTACCAGTGTAAACGCCCCACTGACAGTGCAGTCACCGCCGGTAACCCTTCATCTGCTATCGCTCAGCACTTACTGACTAGTCGCGCATGCGCTGAGCATTTCACCTCGTCACAGTTTCGCATAGTCAGTAGAGCCCAGAGCGACGCTCACCTGCGTATGCTTGAGGCTACATTCATTCAGCTGACCAGTCCTATCCTATGCAGGCAAAAAGAGTTTGTACGCACATTGGCGCTCTTTTGATTTAGATTCTGACTCATGTTGAGAGTCAGCCAATCAGCATACGCACTGTTTCGCTTGAATGGTTTGCTCGTTTTGCATAATATATTGTTTTGTTCTCGCTTCTTGTTTCATACGTGCGGTTCTACTCCGCAGAGTGCACGTCGAAAACGTTCAGTAGTATGTATTTGTTTAACGCAATTTTGAAGTTTTGTACCACCAAGCATCTCTTTGTATATCCTAGTAATTGTAAAAGCCATCGAATATACTCTTTTTTGGCTATGAACATATTATTTCTGCTTTGATTTATGGTTGAAATTGACTGATTTTAAGTCAGAGACTAAGATTATTTCACTTAAAGTATAACATCTCCTAGATAGTTCACATGACATTTTTTGCATATCATTGCCTTATCAAAATGGTAAAATTGTGTATAAATTTCCTAGCATAGATTCCATGCCATAGTAGCTCATAGTATACTGAGTTAACTTTATTTTCAGAAACAGACTTTGTTTCTAACTCAAGCTTGTAAGTTCTTAATGTGTGCAGATACCCTTGCATCCACATAATTTGCACAAGTTTATAATCAGTTTGATGTAAAAAGCCTCTTATTCGCTTGATTGCCTACAAAATACAATGAAAATCAGAATTCACACTTTCACTACGGTAGTGTTTTTTGTAATGATTTTCTAATCATGACCTCAGTTGTGTACTGTTTGCAAGGGAAATACAGTCCTTTTGTAAGCAATATTGTTCAGATTTGCATCTGTTCATATGTAGGCCCTACTGCTAGATTTGCATAATCATATCTAAAGAGTGTCACTATCGATTGCTATTTTTCCCACCCTGCAAAGCATTTATGCAGTGAGGGAAAATCGATACCAAAAATTATTTCAAAGATAAATATGTTTCGAAATTTCACGTCTGGTGTACTTATTTACGTAATTTATGCATAAAATGCCTAGGTTAATTAAATAATATGGAACAATTTAAGCAACTGAAAAGTGTTATTGTGAGAATATTGTCTTATTCCATTAGGTTTTTGGATATCAAGTTCAAAGCGATTTAAGACATTGTCACATTAAGGCTTTTTGTTTGTTCTGATTAAATCCATAGATGTGTAGGTATTGATATGCATATTATGCAAATAACAGGTTGTTTGCGTAGAGACAATTTGTCTCTTCAGATTAACAATTTATTTTTGACCCAAGGAACATCCATCCCAGGTTCAAACTTTGTACTACAAGATCCAGCGCTTAATAGTTTAGAAATTCTCTCAAAAAATGCAGATTTTTGCACAATGACTTGCGTAATTACGCAAATTTTATGTTTATTTACATAGGTATGATATCAATTTTTGCAGGAATTGTTTCCACTTACTCTATAGAATACTTCTCCCAAATTAGGTATTTCCGCTGGATGCACATATATTTTTTAATAATTCTTATGTTTATTTCAGCATAATTTATGCAAATTAAGGCTTATTTGCATAGATACAGAATGTCTCTTTAGATGAAAATTTTTCGATTGCCCTAGGGAATATCTGTGCCAAGTAGGACATTTGTACTAAAAAATGCAGCGTTTACCCCCTTAGCAAGTCTACTATAAGGGCTGATTTCACGATTCATGGGATGTACATAAAAGGCAAAATTGGTACCGTATGTATTATACTGTTTATTGTATTCAAGTTGTTTAACATCTACATTTTATGTGTTGTTTGAAGGTTTCCTTTATTCAAGGTATAGATATGCAGTTTAAATAAAGTTACTAATCGAGATAAGAGTTTCATCCAGATTAGAGTTATGCCCAGTATGTATGCTTTGAAACCACAAAAAAAAAAACTGTGATAGCTTGACGCCAAATCGCACAACCAACTACCAATCGCTAAGATTTGTAACCTTAACAAGCCCGACGGTGAAATCATAATTATAGTCAACTCTAATAACTGCTGAAGGGTTAATGCTACTACTTTGGCAAGTTGGCAAGTTGGCATTGATAATGGACAGAATATGTTAATAGAGCATGGTAAATTTCAGCTTAATCTGATAATCCCTTCATCGTTGTTGCTCCATGGGTTTACATCCTTTTTTTTGTTGTTGTTGTGTGTGTGTGTGCGTGTGTGTGTGCGTGTATGTGTGTATGTGTGTGTGTGTGTGTGTGTGTGTGTGTGTGTGTGTGTCCCGTTCATCGCACAGCTATGTAACATGGTTTGGTAAAGATTAAATGGGGGAATGAACCTTATACACATGTATATCATATTTCATTTCTCTTTTCGCGGTTCACACTTTCCAGAGTGTATGCTATCTTTCCAATATTTAGATAGGTTAGACGATTCCATTTGATTCGACTTATACATCATATTAAAGCTTAGAGTTTGGTCTTTCAGGATCTGCCCTTAACTAAAAGTCCATGTCTGGCGACTTTGTGTTGGTTTTGTGATGCAAAGATTCTACTTTTACGGGAATTTTTCTTCCCTGTGCCCTTTAAATCGCAAATTATGGACAGGGAAAATAGTCGACGACCTGACAGTTTTGAAACTGCATGGATACCATATGAGTTTCTTCTTCCTAATCCATGTTGATCAAAAGCTCTAAGGATTAGCGACGCATAGCTTGATTGTGATAGGCCTATTATACACAGATACAGTGTATTGGGCTATCTACATGTATATAGAGACATGTACAGATATTATGATGCACTTTTTTATTCAGTAATCTATGATTCCATTCAATACATAATAATTGCTCAAATCACAAACATTTGAATTTAATGGAACAGGCATATGAAAAATGTCATTTGAACCATTATTCGCTTGAAATAAATTTTCAATAAAGCTCACCATGATAAAGATGATATTGAATTCTATTGGCCTCTGTTGGGTTTTTCAGTTGGTTCAACAATACCAACAAAATACCCAAAAATACCCATAGAAACGATCTGAAACAGAAATGCTGTGGTTCTTTTATTGTTTTTTTATTATCATTATTATTATTATTGGTTCTACGGGATTTCCGACCTGCGTTCATAGGAATGATCTCGAAATCAGTAATCAAAATAGACCGAAATCAAAATCTATCCTTTACATGAAACCCCTCATGGCATATAAAGGAATTCACAGTCTCTATCCCTCCCTCTCTCTCTCTCTCTCTATACAGGCCTAGACATGTACAGATATTATGATGCACTTTTTTTATTCAGTAGTCTATGATTCCTTTCAATACAGGGAAGTGAAGTGAGTGAAGCGCTTCAGCAGCTCCGCTGTCACCTGTGCGTCAAAATCTGTTATTTTGAGTGTCTTAGTGAAATCTGACTTTCTGCTATGGCAACAGGACGAAACATATAACCCATGGATTACGCTGGACTTGTGATCTGGACATTTGGTGTTATTGGTGATGAGTATTAGCTATCTACCTTTTTACAGCCTGTCTTCATTTCCAGTAGTGTGCAGCCATCATAGCCAGGCACTCCACTATACTTAGTCTTGCTTTTCATAGCGGAGTCTGAAGACCAGGGACAACAATGGGAACACTCCTGTGGACACTCTCTGTGATCATTGTGCTTCTCTGCCCTGACCGTGAACGATGACAATGCATGTATTTAACTGTTGCCAATGTACATGTCAGGCACCCTGTGCAGTATACCAGGAAACCAATACCATATTGCAGCAACACTGTGGCTACTTTACAACAACTACTACTACAGGCTGGAGATATGATACGAATTTGCTGTATAAATTGAACCCCTTCATATCAGATGACAAGCTGCAAAGGCTTCCCCTCCAACTTTGGCGCACAATCTCATCCCTCGGCATAGGAAGGAAACGCAAAACACGTTGTGGGACCAGAGGTGGAGCCAAACGAGTAGTTGCTGATCAACCGCCAAATCTGCATCCAGAGTCTGCGGACATGAACGACGTCATACCATCTGCAACTAACGGTGAGCCCCCTTGCAGTACAGATCACACTCAGCACCCAATAAGTGTATTGATTACAGTATATTTGCATAGGACAAGAACTAATAACATGGTTCTATCAGTCAATCCTTCAAACCTGGTCCACATGACAGCCGCAAATGCTTTTAAGAAAAAGTCACCTAGGTATAACTTTCCTCGTTTCCTCATGAGTAATGTGAGATCTCTAAAAAACAAAGCTGATGAACTTCGTAGTCATGATAAATAATGAGATAGATGTCTGTGTCCTCAGTGAAACATGGATGACCAGTGAATCTGTAGACTTCTTCGACATAAATGGCTTCACACATTTTGACAAATACCGAGCAGAGAGGAGAGGAGGAGGTGTATCAATTTACGTAAGAGACAACCTATCCCCTAAGCATGTATCTGAAATTCCAGTCCCGAGAGACATAGAGGTGGTCTGGTGTCAAATCCGGCCAAAGGCTTCCACGTGAGGTATCCATCATCTACATTGCCTCAGTGTATTGTGCACCCAACTGTGGTATCGAGCCAGACTTGACTGACCATCTCATTTCCAGTGTCGACACAATCCGCACGCAACACCCCGATGCTGGCTTCGTAGTCCTTGGGGACTTCAACCAACTGGACACTGATACCATCTGCCAAAATATATCACTCCAGCAAATTATCAAGGCCCCTACACGTAACAATGAGCTCTTGGACAAGATAATGACAAACCTTATGAGATTTTACAGAAATGCGGAGATTATATCCCCTCTTGGACTCAGTGATCACAATATTGTCTTGTGGTACCGGCAACAGAGCTCCCGTCTAGTGTAAGTATGTTGTGCACACACGAGTACTCAGTAGTCCGGCAAATGCGAGACTCCGACATTCGATCATTCAGTCGATGGATATCAAGCCATACCTGGAGTGACGTCAGTGATGCAAGTGAGACTGCAGGAAAATGTGATGCTTTCTACGCAGCTCTGCATTCAGCCATCGATCGATTTTCCCAACAAAAAAAGTGAAAAGTCATCAAAATAACAAGCCCTGGTTGAAAAGTCCTCAAAGCACTGATAAAACAACGACAAAGCCTGTTCACGAGTGGATCCAAACATCAGTGGAGAGCCTGGAGCAACAAAGTGATCAGAACCATCGCTAGGGAGAAGCACCGTTTCTATCATGACCGTGTTCATAATCTTAAGCGTGAAGACCCAAAGTCTTGGTACAGGCATATTCGAATCATGACCACTGGATCTCGGCAATGTCCCAACATCGACGTCCCAAATATGGACCAATCAGAGGCGCTTAAAATAGCTTCAGCTATCAATAAGCAATTTGTGCAGGTTGCTGGTGACATACCACCACTAAATCGCAATAACATTCCTGCCTACCTACCAGCACGAGGACCTCCCTCATCAGTCCAACCATGGGAGGTGATGCGTCAGTTGGAGCGGGTTAAAGTTGGAAAGTCAGCTGGACCTGATGAAGTACCTGCACGTTTGATAAAGATGTTTTCATATGAGTTAGCATACCCATCAACAACTATCCTTAACAGTTCCTTTGCAAGTGGTGAAGTACCTGAAAGGTGGGAAAAGGCAATCGTTGTCCCTATCCCTAAGGAAAAGCCAGCAAGAGTAGACAAATTAAGGCCGATTTCCCTCACAGATCACTTTGTTAAGGTAGACGAGTTATTCGTCACCAAATGGCTTATATCAGACATATCAACGAAATTAGACCCCAAACAATTTGGTTGTAGATCCGAAGGTCCACCACACATTGCCTTCGTTGACATGGTAAATTTTCTTGCAAAGTGCGCTGACAAATTAGGAGCAACTCCAACCTTGGTGACAACGGACTTTTCAAAAGCATTGGATCGAGTGGACCATGGAATTGTCATTACCAAACTGATTATTAGATAAATCTTATTTCAAATCGGTCCATTGTACCCTGGATTGCTATAGCTTCCTGACAGATCGTTATCGGTGTGTTCGTTAGCAGGGTGTCACCTCTGATTGGCAACCTGCTACGGCAGGTGTGCCACAGGGAACACGGTTGAGCCCCGTTCTGTTTTTGGTCTTGATAAATGATGCCCTGACTTCTTCCAATCTGCAACACTAGAAGTATGTAGATGATTTGAGTATAGCATAAACAACTTCAAGAGGTACACAGTGCACAATCCAAGGTTCACTAGACGATCTCCACATATGGTGTATGGCTAACAATATGAAGTTAAATTTAAGTAAATGTAACGTGATGATTTTGGCCGAACTCAGCTGCCTTGTGTACGATACAACTAGGCGTAGAAACTCTTCGTGAGGTTCAAGCAGTGAAGGTTCTTGGTATACTATTGCGGTCAGATCTAAAATGGGATGACCAGGTGAATAATATGCTTGCCCAGGCCAACGGAAGATTGTACATGCTCAGGTCACTCAAACAATTCAAACTTAGATGGAAAGACCTCCTCACAGTTTACAAGGGGTACGTTAGACCAGTGGTTTAGTATGCCTGTCCAGTTTGACACCCCGGTCTCACTACCAAACAATGAAACCAGCTAGAAAGGATTAAAAAAAGAGCCCTCAGAGTTGTGCTTGGACATTTATATGAGACATATGATAATGCCCAGCAAATTAACCAATCTCCAATCTCTCTATGAAAGAAGAACGGATTTGTGCAGTCAATTCGCCAAATCGTTGTTAAAATCACCCCACTTTCGAAAATGGCTGCCCACTCCTAGACAAAACCCATACACTGGTTCCCTGAGGAGAGTCGTCCCATTCACCGGTGTCAGATGAAGAACGAATAGGTACAAGAAAAGCCCCATACCATTTCTAGTGGACCTAATGAACAAATACAGGTATGTGCATAAATGCCCATTGTATGCCGAGTTTTGAAGTCGCAGCTCCTTACGTATATATTATGTACATTTTGCTGTTGTATATTTGAAATTAGTAACGTTTTGTGATTTTACTACACAACCCACGATTACTCGCGTCTGAAGGTACAGCGTATGATTTTCTTGAAACGCAGAGCGTTTACACACATGTATGAAATATCTGACTTTTTTGGGTGGGTGGGGGGGGGAGGGCATGCGTCATGGGGTCAGAGTCTAAAGGTTAATGGCTAAGAGAATAGAAAGGAAGCAAGTTATGATTATGAAATTTGAATACACGCATGTATATGGTTCAAAGACTTGGTGAAAGTTCAAGACTCAATTATTTAAAGGGGATGGCTAGTAACATATTAGTGGGAATCTGTGGGAATGCTGGGGGATGATTGTTCCAATTCTTGTGGGATTCATTTAGGAGTACATTATATAATTATATATATTGTTGTGTGAAAACTATTTGCTTCAGAACGGTCTAATATTCAAGTAATGTGTAATTTAATGCCCCGTCACTGTACAGGCATGCTAACCTGGAAACATCAAGCTGCACATTACTTGAATATGAGGCCATTCTGAATCAAATAATTTTCACACAACGATAGATATATAATGCACTCTTAAATGAATCCGACAAGTATTGGAACAATCATCCCCCAGCTTTCCCACTGATTCCCACGGATCAGTTACTAGCCATCCCCTTTAATGCCGGATTCATTATTATCATTACTGTTGTTGCATAATAATGTTCAGATTTGCCTAGTGTATCTATTTTTGCATATATCTTGATAATAAAAGAACTGTATGAAGATTGAATAATTTGTAGTATTATTATGCAGAAGCTTATTATAGATATATGTTTATGTTAGTACATGTATTTGTCCTTATTTCAACTGAAGTGCAATAATGTGCTTACATCTGTACGTTCATTATGTTTGAATCGTCTGTTTTTATATTTATCCGGATGCATACAACTTCTTTCCCTTTCTTTCCTTCATTTTCCCCTCTACTCACTCTTCTTCTTCTCCTCCTTTACCCTTACATTTCTCCTGCTCTTCTTTTGTGCCTCCCTTTTCTTCTCTCCTAGCCTGTGTTTCTTTTTTCTCCTCTCTCCTCCTCACTCTGTTCTTGTCAGCCTCACACTTCATGTACAATGTAGCATTCTCTATCTCTCAACGTTCCTCATTCCGCGCCTCCCCTCTTCTTCTATACCCTCTTTATTAGCTAAAAGGGTTGTGATATGTCAATAATGGAGGATATAAGGTACATATATGTAAACCGGATTTGATTTCTTTTTTTTTTCACTCAACTCTACTTATGTTGTAATATGATTTATATACAGAATGTACAAGGTGTATTGCCACTATTAATGTACTGATGATTCGTTGTTGTTGTTGTCGTCGTAATGATTGTATTTTGTGCTAGTTTTGTATATGTAATTTATTTGGTCTCACAGTATTTTTATCGATGCAAAACAGACGCAATTCAACCATTTGGCTGCGAAGTTTGAAGATCAATAAACCATTCATTCATAGATAAACATGTTAAGATTTCACGTATTGGTTCCACGAAAGCATTAGTGATGATCGCAGGCAAAATTGTAATCGGATAGATCGAAACCATAGCGACAGCAGTAACATGTTATCATTAATGACATTCTTTACAGGGTTTCCGTGTGTCTGACTACAGTAGATGCATCATTGAAACCCTGGGAAAGCAAACAGACATCTTGCAAATGTTAGTCTTTGAACGAACGTTTAAAAGGGAATTTACCTCAAGCATATTCATTATTGTGGATTGAGTGAATGCAGCAAGTATAAGTAAAACACATTAGTTAAGGTTTAAGGAAACTCGGACAACCTGTTTTTCAACTGTTGGTGGCAAGACCGTTGCATCAGAAGACTAGGTCAAGAAACCATACATTGACTATGATTTAACAAAAAAGGGGAAAAAATAACGTATTTTCAATTTTCTAGAATGATAAAAGAACGGCATATAGGCTTACAGAAAGCAGGAGGGAATAACATTACCCTGGACATGAGATACACAAATGTTAGTACCAACTCAAGGGACATGCGTACTTTTCATTTGAAAATATGATTATATTTTGTTTAGTTTACTTTGAATTTTCTTCAGATGGAAGTTCATATTATGTGATGTCATGGCCTGTAGGTAGTCTTCTGCACGTCATTTCATTTTTAAGAAGTTTGTTTATTTTCTAGATTGATTATTAACCCCTTTTAATCTGCGGATTAACGAAACCCTAATTCTGTTTTGGATCAACAAAGCCTACGTCACTTTATGGATTAACTAACCCTTTTTCCATTTTAGGGTAAGCAAATTTCTGCTTTTCGAACAACTGAACCCTCAGATTAACGGACAGATGAAATAACGAACTATCGACAAAGGAACCTTCAGTATAAAGAGACCGTGGATTAAGAAACTGCCGGCGAAGGAATGGGAATGCAACACTGTCATATAATTACCAGCTTCTCACAGAACGAAAACAAATGGTCCAGTCGAAAAATAAAATACGAAACATTAAGTGGCCAAGAGCAATTGCAAACTGATCGATCGTAGCATTGAGCATCCGGGCCACAACACAGCGTGCAGATCAATCTTTGAATCTTTTTGTTCGTTTGTCCTGAATACCTGCCAGTAAGTTTATTAGCTGGGATAAAGATGATGATTATGAACATCTATATGCTAAATAGTGTAAGGGTTGTGAGAATTTAGCCTATCAAAGCCTCAAAGATAGCAATGTATGTGTACAGTTGATTATAGGTCTACATGAGAGACACTGAAATACAAACGAAAAATGCACGGACGCTCAGACACACACGGACAGACAGAGATATGATTAGAAATCAATATCATCATGTCCAAAGTAATTTCCAGTGAAAGAAAATGAGGTGTTTCAGTATTTCCAATTTTCTCTATTTTTTTTTCGGGGGGGGGGGGGGCAGTAGTACCAATAATGATAACAGATATCGTATTAAATACGTAGTACTTCAGCGTGTTTTTCCACATGATTACATGAGGAAGTCAAGTCAAGTGGCTGGATTCTTACCAGGATATTAGAGTCACTCTCAATTTCACTGTGATAGGGAGAGGGACTGGAATTATTATCAATTTGTCTTCGAACAAAGACAAAGAGTGTCTTCCTTGGTAATGTTAATCGCTTGCTTCTTGCTCAACGAGCCCTTGCTTTCGTCTTCAACTCCGGAAAGTCCCGTGACGTGTACGTATTTTTCATTTTTTTTTTTGTACCCCAGTCATATTTTTGATCAGTTGTTTTACTTGCCTGTGTAGACAGACGAATAATTTCAACTATTAGCGTGCAAGCCTAAACTAAAGGCCGTGTCACACTATTCCGGGCAAGCTACGCGGGCTTGTGGCGAGGAGGTAGTTTCCAGCACGTAGAAGATTTTCAGCGGGCGAACAAGAATGTTTGCAATTTTCATTCATGCCTTGTCATACCGTACGGAAGAACTTCTGCGGCTTGACTTGCGGGGAAACAAATTTACTCCCCGGAGCTCTCCGCAGTTGGTCCGCACCTGACAGTATCTAGCGCGTAGTTGCCCGGAGGTGCTCACGCAAGTCCGATTTAACCGCAACCAAGTTTTGAGCATGACCAAAACTTTTTCCGGGTGAGTCGCGGGAATGCCCGTATAGAGGTCCACGCAGAACGCCAGTAGGAGACCCTTAGCGGCAGTACTTCCCAGGCAATTCCCACGCAGATACTTCGCAGTCCCGTATGCAGCCAAGATAATGAAATTCTGTGAGATTTCAGCCATTCCATTAGAGGAATTCCTTCACCGAGTTGTCAGCCCCCACGCGACTGGTACAAAGGTCACACAGTATACTCGCAAGTATAACGCGTCCAGCAAGTAAGACACATGCGCTGACTCGTACAAATCCTTTTCCGCCCTCAGGAATGTCCGGTATGCTAGAACATCCCTACACGTAACAAGCCCGAGTAGCTTGCCCGGAAAGGTGTGACAGGGCCTAAACACGGTTGCGGGTAAAAAAAATATGCTTGCGCACCTCCGGGCGACTACTTTTGAGATACATGCTAGGTACTGTCATGTGCGGATCATCTACGGGGACCTCCGGGTAGTCAAAATTGTTCTTTGCCAGTCGCACGCAAGGCTGGTGTGACACGGCCTTAAGGGGCCCAGGAGATGCGGAAGGGTTGAGTCATTTTTTCTATTATGATCCGTGTTTATAATACAGCAGTTGTTGAAGTACAATTATGAAGCCGTAGAGTATACTATAAAAATCTATTCTAGATCATTGCATAATTCAACAGACTTGTCTTTGAAAAAAAAAAGTAGCTCAACACTCCCGCGATGTAAAGAGATTCGAGCCACGTCTTCATGAGAGTTTTGCCAGCTTTTGAATGTATTGTGTCATTTGTTGGAGAGTTGAACCATGATTATTTAGACAGATACAGATCAATTTAAAAATCTTGCTTACAAGTAGCCAGAAAAAAAAATCTTAACATAATCTGAATCAAACAGAATTGGTTTTCATCTAACATACAGGTAGACATCTGAAAACATAGGAAGTTCAAACACTATGAGATGCCCTTTATCGACACCCATAAGAATCATTGGTACATTGCAATGATGTTTTGCTTAATTACATTTTGCAATGAGACTTCGTAACTTTTTTCCCCTGTAACTTTCCTACGTCTCAGGATAATCCCTTGTACAATGAAGCAAAGAAAAAAAATGCTCATCGGAACTACAACCTAAATCTTTAAAAGTATCAAGGCATCATAATAATATCACAAGCTATATAAATGATAAGGTAAGCCTTATTTTTGCAATATTAATAGCAGAGTCTTATTTCCCATTTAAAAATGCATGTGCTTTGTATCAACCTTTGTCCTAGCATGACATATACAGGTAAGTAACGTAGATTAAATAACCTAGATTACAGACTTTGTGAGGATAAAATACATTATTTCTGGTCAAAGTACAATATTCTGGTGCCGCTGCGACAGAATGGTAGTCATTCATGTCCATCGTGTGTGTTCATAGACACTGTTCATACATAATGTGAAAAGCAAAAGTCATTATTAAACTGTTCATTCAAAGACATAAAACATGTACAATATTTGATGAATTGCCAAAAAAAAAAAAGAGAAGTTTAAACCAGCCCCAGCTATTACGATTTCCGACCTCACGGAAGAAAAAAATTATGTAACCTATTAAGGCGAAGAGAATACTATTTTCCTTTCTATTTCGAAAACCTACCAAAACTTGCCGAACACGCTTGATATGTTCACGTCACTGAATCCAGCACTGAATGGACTCAGGAAAGCAAAAGCAGACAAGGTCCTATAGGCAATACACAGATTCAAGGTGTAACTGTTTTCCTAGGTGAGCTTTTTGTTGAAATAGCCGAATAAATGCCATGCTATATACCGCAAAGGGAATCTAACGCTTTTCCGTGCCCATCCCCCTGTAGTCGGGTTCCTTATGTAATTTCGCCAGATTTTTTTTTTTTTTTGTAGAGTATCAAAATTATACATTTTTGGAAAGGTTATTGCATAAGCAATCAGGAAAACAATGTTTCCATTTGTGCCGATACCTATATGGCCGCCATCTTGGATTTTTCCAAAATGGCCGCCATGAAACATGTTTTCTTCGATATATCGGCTTCTAAATGACCCAGAAATTTGATTTTGACAGCAAAACTACCATTTTCAGGGCCAAGAAATCCAATGGTAGCAAAATGAATAAGCTAAATCTAACAATAACCTCAGATAATTGACAATTTCAATTTTATCACTTGTTTTACAAGTGACCAGACATGAACATTGCAATAAGTTAATGTCCATGGCTGTGGGATTACTGCTCATCATAAGAGAAATGGATTCAATCTCTAAGGCTTCAAAGGATTCCAATGGCAGACGTTTGGACAATATCATTTCATGACATGTATACTTTGTATTATGTTTTGATTTTCGTTGATTGGAAATAAACTATGATTGAATTTAATTGAATTGAGAGATAACCGCATTAAAAAAAGAATCAGATTCAACTGTGAACTTGCCTGACTGACATTTCCTATTTAATTGTCTGTATTAAGTAATCAGATATAAATGTTCCATTACCCCCAAATCTGTCCAGGCGTTGTAGGCTGTGCCAAAACTGCCCCCCTCCCCCCCCCCCCTAGTTCTCGGCCATCAGTGGTATGATCGCGACGAAATTGGCATGCATGGCACCAGTAATCTACACGAATGTGTCATAAGATTTTGTGAAATAATACATTTCTAGTCTTTGATCATCAATTGATTATGCAAATTAAGCCAAAGATCATATTTTAGTCTAATTAGATAATCGAGAGTCTATTTTTGGTTTGTATATCTGTTGTAGCAAACTCAACAATTGTAAATTTCAATTCTTATGTATTTTGTTATTTTTGGATTTTTCTATGTATTTTATATTTGTTTTTGACTTTTGTTTTTTTTTTCTTTTTTTATTGCAAATTGACAGTGACCACTTTTCTAAAGTAATCAGCATAAAATCAATAATCAACGTGATTAATTGTATCGGGATTTATGAGTTGTGTCTACCCAAAGAACCAGCATAATCATCCTGACAGAAATTGGTTTAATCTCTGAGGCAGCCAACTTTCTTTCCATCTCATCTCAATCATTGTTATCGTCAGTTTCATTTTTGGTCTGAAAACCCTCATCATTTTGACACCCGCTGCTGCCTCGGCACAGAAATAAATTTAGAATGGTTTAAAAATCTTTGCTGTAGGTTCGACCATAAACTGACATGTTCTGTTTCATTAACTGTTCTACAACTAATCAGACTTAAATGTCCACTTTGGTAGTTAGTGTCCATTACAAATCAAAATACCCCTGATGACAAATATGGGTTTATTCTTTGAAGCAACAACTTTCTCTACATTATCATAATCTCCATTATCGCCACCTTTCAGTCCATACATTAATTATGCTTGCTTAGAGTGTTCTCATCATTGTGATCCTCAATGCCGAACCAGCAAAGAAATTCAGGGGAAACAAAAAATAAGCTAGATTTAACCATAAACTCACCTGAATTACAACTTCCGATTCATTGATTATTGCACAAATCATACGTAAACGTTCCACTGAGAAGAAAACGTTCTCCTCATGATGGAAATGGGTTAAATCTTTAGAGGAAGCCTTTTTTTTAAATCAAAAAGAAATCCAATGGTAAAAGCTGACAGCCATACTGCAGAGGATCAAACTGAGGATCGTGCAGAGCAATGCTGGTGGGTCCTCTCACTCTGGCTTGGGTATGGACTCTTAGGATACGATGTCTCACAGCTCCAAGGGCGAGAGGTAGCTTGTCAATTTCTCTCCAATGCTTGCAGAAGGGATGCCGTCACAGTTCGGAGATAGTCCTGATGTAGATGCATTTGGGTTAGTAGGCTGCACAGACAAAGCTTGCCAGAGTAGCCAGCATCCTAATTTCAGTCCCTTCATCCCCTGTGAAAAGCATCTACAGAAAACTGATTACATCTCTTCTGCCTTCATATAAACTTGCAGCCAGGTTGCTATGCGTATAATATTCCAGTGTTGTCAGCACCAGTGAACGCATAGAAGATTGGCCCTATGGCTCTCCATATATGTGATTTATGATTATTAGAAATGTTGATCCATAAAAAGTGAATTGCATAAAAGATGAAAATGAATCTAGGAAATTTGGTTTTACAGATTTATAAAAAATCTATAACGCAAATCGCAATTTCTGGTGAATATGAGCAGTCATTTTTTATGCAAATTAGATGGTCAAAGATCATCGAATTATGTTTGGGAACTGAATTTTTTTTCCGATCAGTGCACTTATTTCTTTAGTGTAATTATCATTTTTTTTTTAGGTAAAGAGAACTGGTTTCCAACTTTTGCCTGTATGAAACCTCAAACAGAGAACTTTTTTTTTTAAGAAATCCTACTAGACTATCACGACTATATAATATGTACGAGAAAAAAGGACACACTGTGTGAATATATTTCATCACTCAGCGTGTACATGATATTCAGGGGTTTTTCCTTTCGTTTTGTCCACCATTGCTTGAATTTTCACAACCCCTCTTATACCTCGCTTCCTGCTACCTCATTTTACTTTCGAAACCTAAGCTGTTTGTTCCGATATCCGCTATCCTCAAACTAAATGCCAACTATAAAACAATACAGGATCTATAGCTTTGCAACATATTTTCTCTTTTTCTTTTTTTTTAGGGGGTGGGGGTTTTCTTATTAGAGAAAAAATAGATGAGGTCGCCAATGTATAAAGATAACAATAAAAGCAGTAGGAGCTGACAAATTGATATAAAAAGGATCATGCTTCAAATCGATACACTGACTGATGTCGCTAAGAACCCAGATATCTGTAATCAAAACTAGTCACATGTGGAATTATGCCTATTAGCTTCCAAAAATGTGTTGGCTTCCATTGGCTTTCAACGATACTTTACAAGAAAATGATACGACGACAGCACGCCGATTTTAATAAAAACAGGGACTAAAACATAACGTTTCTATCACAATTAATAGTAACATAAATCAGCGGCAATAAACAGAAATGTAGTAACATGTACCAATGCATTGATGACAAAAATGCACAAAAGAATGTTCGCACAAAAGTGATTAGGATTTTGTTTTAGACATTAATAAGAACTAATGAAGTACATTTTGATTGAAAATATATAATTACAGCTTCAGGAGAAACAATGAAACCATTAGAACAACCTTCCTCCTGTAAAAATAAAAAATAAAATAAAATATTTTAGTCACATTTAAAATTCAGCCCAATTAAATTTTCGGTTTAAAAAAAAGAAAAGATAAATGAAATTCAGGAGACTGATTCGGGTCACATAAAATTTTTACCACAAAATGAATATTTATTGATAGCAGGAACAAAACACAAAGAAAAAAAACATGAAGCTACTACAGCTGAAAGAGCAGACTTCAAGTTTTAAAATGATGTATAACTCAAATCAAATGGACTCTCCTAACCTATCTAAATATTGGAAAGAAAGCACACTTCAGAAAAGTGGGAACTGAGAAAAGAGCCTCTGAAGCACAGGGTCTATTCAAGCTTTTAACCCTAACTAGGCCGGGGGGGGGGGGCCTGCGAGCCCCCCCCCCCCCCCTTCTCGACGTTTCGCGCGATGTATCGTTATCGCGAGAAGCTATTGCCGCGACGTTTCATGACTTTTTTCTTTCGAGTCTCCCGCATCTTTTGACACCAAATTTGCGATGCCCGGGTGCGCGGTTCCGAAGTTGCGCATAAATATGCACATGCATGTCAGACCAAAAATTGCTCAAAAAACGTGAATTTGTGTACAATTTCAATGCAAACTGTGTTTACTGGCAAATTTCATAAAAGCATGATTATTTTGGGGGTTTATCGATTAAAATCAATTGATAACGCATTTTCTTGTTCGTAACAATGTCACGGACAAATTTCATCGAAAAAACAATGAAAAACATAAAGTTGAAAAGACAAAGAAATACATAAGATATTCAAAAAACAATAAAATACTTAGGAAATTTTTTCTGATTGTGCAATTTTTTCTCTTACATTTGCTAAGGACACTAAAAAGAATATTTACACCAGAAATGTGCCTGTGTTGAGCTTGATTAAGTGATTTATACCAAATTGTCTGATTTCATGCATCATAATGCATAAATTAGCATAATTTAGTGTAAATGATAATTTTTGAACAAATTGAATTCATGATACTTTAGATTACATCATAGGCAATGCGTGTGCCAATTTTCGTCGAGATCGCGCGGTCGATGGCCGAGATCCGGAGGGGGGGGGGGCCTGGGAGCCCCCCCCCCCCCCCCCCCCCCCCCCCCGGCTCTATCATCTACCTAAATTAGTCCATGGGCCAGGCCAGATATTGGTACCATCTGAGGTGGCAAAACCTTTTTGGTGTCATTTTGTTTGTCGGGCATAAATATGCCTATCAAGCTATGATAGCATTTCCAAATGAGTAGCTTAGTCATAATAAATGAATTTTTATAACCAATTTGGTTTCGTTGTAATATGCCTATACTTCTGAATCGAAACTAACCGCTATACAAAGAAGAGCACTGTCTTCTGTATGTTCCATAGAGCTGTAAAATGCAGCTCTATGGTATGTTCACAGGTGTTCTGTTGTAAACGCGGTGCGCTTAGTCTTTATTCAAGGCAGCGAAGGGAATATCCAAAGGTTATGATGTCCACAGCGCTTAGTTTTTATTCTAGACGGTAAAGGGAATATCCAAAGCATATGATACAGTGTATATCGTTTTATCTAAAAACAACAACAACAACAACAACAACAACAGAACAATTCCTCGTGAATTTTACCGTATTTTTCAATTATTTTTCATTTTCCGGCGAAAACGCTACGTTGAAAACACTAATACCACGCCAATGTCGCTTTATTTCCATCCAACAATATAACATAATGCAAAAACAATGAACTGGTACCCTACGATACATTACAATGAATAATATTATAAATGAACAGAGTGATTTTTGTTTAAAACTGATGTATTTGTTGATAGGGTAGTGTAAAAACAGTATAGATAATCCCTTTTATGAGGAACTTTAGATATGATAACGGCACATTGGTCTAGATAAAGACTAAGCGCACCGCGTGACAGCTGTGGACATCATAACCCTTTGGACATTCCCTTCGCTGCCTTGAATAAAGACTAACCGCACCGCGTTTACAACAGAACACCTGTGGACATACGGAAGACAGTGCTCTTCTTTGTATAGCGGTTAGTTTCGATTCAGAAGTATAGGGATTTAAAAACGAGACCAAATTGGTTGAAAATTCATTTATTATGACTAAGCTACTCATTTGAAAATGCTATCATAGCTTGATAAGCATATCTATGCCCGACAAACAAACTGACACCAAAAAGGTTGTGCCACCTCAGATGATACCAACAACCCATTTTTCGGGTCTTGGCCCATGGACTAAATAGCCCGGCCTAATTAGGGTTAATCTTCACCAAGCTGTGCTACCTGTGCAATGAATGGGACAAAAAGAAAGTTACCAGTTTAACCACAATGAAGGGATTATCAGATTAAGCTGAAATTGGTCATGCTCTATTAACACATTCTGTCCATTATAGATACCAACTTTCAAAGCAGTAGTATCATCCTTTCTAAAGTTATAAGAGTTGAAAGTGAAGAGTGTGTATAGGGTTTTTTTGAGAAATGGAAGGGAGACTCCAAAGACACACCTTATCATACTATTCTATAAAAAGTGTTCAAAATTAATTGCTACAAAAACACTTTCCTGTTCATTTTATGATCCCAAATTTTAACATAATGTAAAGGAAGACTTGTTCTTTCAAAAAATATATAAAAGTAAATCGTTAACGGGCTGTTAATGATTGCCGCGACACTGTACAGGCATGCTCACCTGGAAACATTGAACTGCACACTATTTGAATATGAGACCATTCCGAAGCAATAATTATCATACATTAATAGGTGCTCTTAAATGAATCCACAATTAAGGATTGGTATACAATCATCCCCAGCATTCCCACTGATTCCCACTGATAAGGTACTAGCCATCCCCTTTACAGGATCTATAGCTTTGCAACATATTTTCTCTTTTTCTTTTTCTTTTACGGGGTGGGGGTTTTATTATTAGGGAAAAAAGATGAGGTCGCCAATGTATAAAGATAACAATAAAAGCAGAACAAACTGACAAATTGTTACAAAAAAAAATCATGCTTCAAATCGATACACTGACTGATGTCGCTAAGAAAACAGATATCTGTAATCAAAACTAGTCACACGTGGAATTATGCCTTTTAGCTTCCAAAAATTTGTTGGCTTCCATTGGCTTTCAACGATACTTTACAAGAAAATGATACGACAGCACGCCGATTTTAATGAAAAACAGGGACTGAAACATAACGTTTCTATCACAATTAACAGTAACATAAATCAGCGGCAATACACAGAAATGTAGTAACATGTACCAATGCATTGATGACAAAAATGCACAAAAGAATTTTCGCGCAAAACTGATTAGGATTTTGTTTTAGACATTGATAAGAACTAATGAAGTACATTTTAATTGAAAATGTATAATTACAGCTTCAGGAGAAACAATTAAACCATTAGAACAACCTTCCTCCTGTAAAAATAAAAAATGAAATAAAATATTTTAGTCTCTTTTAAAATTCAGCCCAATTAAATTTTCGGTTTAAAGAAAAAAAAAGATAAATGAAATTCAGGAGACTGATTCGGGTCACATAAAATTGAAGAGTTTGTTCGCAAAAACCGAATGGTCCATTTTTGAAGAGTTTGAAGTATGGTCTCTGTCATATAGTACGAAATGATACCTTTTAAATGATATATTGGTCATTACATATAAAGATACATTTTTGAAATTATGGTCAAAAGAAGCAAAAATTGTCTTGTTATTCTCTTTATCTTTCTTGAACTTTAATCGCAAATATCTCCATTTGGCAAATATGGACTTATCGGTTTTTGGGAACAAACTCTACAATTTTTACTACAAAATAAATATTTATTGATAGCAGAAACAAAACACAAAGAAAAAAAACATGAAGCTACTACAGCTCAAAGAGCAGACTTCAAGTTTTAAAGATAATGTAAAGTTTTGGTACCTCAAAAGTTTCCCTGAATTTCCTTGTCTTAGTTTGTGTTTCAGGTTAAAGTACCTTTCATATAACTAACACTGTGAGACTTACTCGCCCCAAAGTGCTCTCATGTCTTAGAAATCATGCAATAGCCGTTTACTAGTATGCGACGCCGTACGGCGGCGAGGTAGTACACGTATTGTACGAAACCATTATTGCAGGATAACTGTGACCAGCAGCGTGCAGCCCCATACGCATAGCTAACTGCGACCAGCAGCCCCATACGCATAGCGTAATAGGGCTTCGCATTGTAGCATTCAGGATCATGACAGACTATAGTATCGCGGGTAAATATGAACTTAAAATCCAAAAATTTCTTCAATTTGAAGACTTACCAGTTAAGTTGAAGTATTGAAAACAGGCTTCGGGCAACGTTTGGTTTTGCCAATAGTCCCTTTTTGTTCGAATTGATGACTGAATGTGACTCGGTCGAGAGGACCTTGGGAGAGCCACACTGAATTGACGGCCAGCGCATGCGCACACAGACATCTTATCCGTTCATGGATTTGAAATTTGTGCGCATGTGATGTGTGCGCATGCGCTGGCCGTAGTATTCAGTGTATGTAGCTCTCCCAAGGTCCTCTCGACCGAGTCACATTCAGTCATCAATTCGAACAGAAAGGGACTATTGGCAGAACCAAACGTTGCCCGAAGCCTGTTTTCAATACTTCAACTTAATTGGTAAGTCTTCAAATTGAAGAAATTTTTGGATTTTAAGTTGATATTTACCCGCGATACTAAATCTGTCATGATCCTGAATGCTACATTCAGTCATCAATTCGAACAGAAAGGGACTATTGGCAGAACCAAACGTTGCCCGAAGCCTGTTTTTCAGTACTTCAACTTAACTGGTAAGTCTTCAAATTGAAGAAATTTTTTGGATAAGTTGATATTTACCCTCGATACTAGTCTGTCATGATCCTGAATGCTACAATGCGCAGCCCCATCTAGCTATGCGTATGGGGCTGCTGGTCGCAGTTATCATGCAATAATGGCTTCGTACAATACGTGCTCGCGGTACCGCGTCGAGTCAACACGGCTCTGGTACGAAACCATTATTGCATGATTACTGAGACATGATAGCACTTTGGGGCGAGTAAGTCTCACAGTGTTAGTTATATGAAAGGTACTTTAACCTGAAACACAAACTAAGACAAGGAAATTCAGGGGAACTTTTGAGGTACCAAAACTTTATATCATCTTTAATATTGTAACATAATTAACCCGACTACTGCGACTGCCCTGATCGTCTTCTTTCCCGAAAGAATCATTTATCTCTGGCTTATGCTCCTAATAATCTAAGAAATAAAATTTGAGAAGGTATTCTAGGAACGATCTCTCACGCAAACTGAAGGAAAAATCGTTTCCCGCGTTGATTTCAAGTGTAAATTTGATTGGTAGCACAATCAAAAGGACAGTACGTTTGTCTTGCCATTTTACACGGTGTATATGTATATAGGATGTCATGTTATCTGAAATGCCAATCAGGCAGACGGAGATTATATCCTGCGTTAAAAGCATTGACCTATTTTCTCCAGGTTCTCGAATGCAAGTGTTATTTCTACTTTTATTCACATCGTTTCCTTTTAAATAGATAGATTCACCAAATTCAATGTCAATGAAAAACCAGTTAGCCACTATTATACCATAATCATTAAGTTTTTAATGAAGAGGGTTTTTTTTCATGCCATTGTATCAAATTCAATGTCTTACATTAATCCCAGATATGACAATAGTTTTCACGTGCTCTTTATATGAGGCCTGTTTTGTAACTGTCTGTATTAACTGTATGGTGCTAAATCAGTCCTATATTTTTCCTTTAAACCCAAAATGATATTGATTATAGGGAGTTGTTCACTTTCAAATATACAGAGCGTATAAAAAGAAAAGGTAATCCAAATTTGGAGGGCTGCCATTTCTTAATTGTCCGTTACGAAGAGCACAATGTTAGTTGAAAGGAAAGGGGAACTTTTCTTCTTTCCATCGATATCTAATTATGTTGACAATTGTTATGCATGATTGAGCACATGGTCTTTAAAGACAACAATGACAAATTGCACTTTTTCCAAGTTTGCGTGTTATTGTGAAGGAACAATGCATGTCTCACTGTATGGATGAGATCTGTCAATGAAAGTTGCCAAATAGGCCAGCCTGTACGAATGCAAGTAGTGTTTAGGTTTTGTGTTTAGGGTTTGTGTTTAGGTTTTCTCCTAACATTTTATGGTCCATAACCTTTAACATGACCTTCAGTCTGAAAACTTGGTCGCTCCCACAGAGGCCAATCCACACAATCCATTTTTCTCTGTTCACAGGGATGCCAAGTTCAAAAAAATTTTATGAGTGAGATTTTCATGACTCGGCATCTCGGCGCGCGAATGTGTGCGCGAGGGGTGGTGTAGGAGGGGTTTTTTTCCCCCTCGCACAGTAGGGAAATTTTTCAATCTGTAGCTCTTAATGGTGCGATCAGGTGCATGTATACTTCAGTGATTATTTTTTACTTATTTTGACAGACAAAAGGCAAATATACCTTCAATTGCAACTATCACTTTATAAAATCCTTTGAGCTATGCTCATTATTATAAGCCTAAGTTGCAGACTTCGCCCGATGCGTGAGAACAATGGATGGCATGCGTGAGATCGTGAGATGGTCCCTAAATGCTTGAGTCTCACGCAGAATGCGTGAGACTTGGTAGCTCTGTGTTCATATGCAACACATAGCTCCCAGTGGCAAACCATGTCTTGAATATGAAGAGAGTAAAATGGATAATGGTTTCGCCTTAATGGGAAGGACCAAATATCGACAACGTGGCCATGTTGAAGGTTATGAACCATAAAAAGTTAGAAGAAACCCTAAAACACGAATCTGCAGTCGTGCAGGCTGGCCTGATGATTTGACCACTTTCATTGACAGATCTCATCCATGCAGTCAGACATGCATTGTTCCTTCACAATAACACGCAAACTTGGAAAAAGTGTAATTTGACATTTTTTGTCTTTAAAGTCCATGTGCTCAGTCATGCGTGACAATTGTCAACATAATTTGGTATCAATGGAAAGCGGGAGAGTTCCTCATTCCTTACAACCAACATTGTGCTCGTCATAACTGACAATTAAGAAATGGCAGCCCTCCAAAGTTGGATTATCTTTTTTCTTTTCGATACGTTCTGTATATTGTATAATATACGTGTACAATCCTTTCCAGGACTTTTGAAATAGAATGCAATACTTAATGAAACAATTTCTTTCATGGGGTTTATCTTCTTTTTGATAATTATGTTGGTATCGTGTTTGCATTCTTTAGCAAGTCCGGGCACATGCCAGGGCCGGCGGAGAGTTTTCAAAAGTGTGTGTGTGGGGGGGGGGGGGGGGGACTTCCGGGTTTCCTGAGCTAACAAGCAAAACAGCAAAATCAAGCAAAATCTATTTCTTTTTAGTGCCACTTACAATTTGTACGTACTTCCGGGTTAAAAAAGTGGGGGACCCAAAGTGATGACATCACCTTATGTATTCCTTTGTGCCCCCCCCCCCCCCCCGTCAGCCGGCCATGCATTCTATACGATAAAGACAAAGTCAATATACCATTATCACCATTATATTTGAAAAGATATACAATCGAATCAAGTATATCGGGTTGAATAACTTCACAATCCATCACATTTAGTTGAAATCGGAGGTAGACATGATTTCACAATATATCAACAATTTCGCTTTGAGCTGAGAAAACGTAGAAACAATCACTCATTATCTTATCATGTAAGTCTTCAAATTTTGAATATAGCTTGATATGTACGATGAGATAAAAGGAAGTCCAATTCATGAATACCATGGGTTTTTTTTTTTTTGTAAATCAATTTGCGAAAAGAAAATGACTAGATTTTTAATTTGAAAGACCGATATCGATCGGTGGATGATAACGTCTGAATTTGAACGCATGTTCCTGTTGTTCTCTTGGAAACGGCATAAACTGTTTGTACGAAATCCTAGCCTATAATTACGCTCCCGTGATCTTTTGTACGTTGATTCTTTCGTCACGGTTATATGAGAGATGGTCTGATTTATGTCTTTTTTTAACAATAGGTTGTGATCATTGGACAGTGGCATGGGTTTCTTTTTTAATGCAGGAGGGTACGCAAACATGCTATTTCGTTGGAGACATATCATTCTGACATTGCAAAGAACTAGATAGAGTTGAGACGAAGCGAGCAATTGTCGAATGTTTGGACGGTAATACAATCTCTGTTTACAACATTACCAGCTTGTCAGAAGTCGCATCATGTTTTTTTTTTGTTTGTTTGTTTTTTTTTTAAGAGCGCCTACCACTCTGATGTGTCGATACTTTCAGTTGTCGATTCGTGTCTCCTTAAAAGTCCTGGTTATTACTCTCTATTTCCCTTTAAGGCTCTTTTTTCTTTCTTATCATTGCTATCTTTTTCATCAGTATCTTACTTCCAATGTTATATCATACTTCAGTAATCTGATGCAAATGAAAACAGTCTCAATAATCTTTCTTGATGCTGACCTTCTCCTATCAGGAGAGTGGGAGAACTCATCCACCTCCCTCGTTCAACAAGTTGCTTTAATTTTATCTGACAGAATATAATGGATGTTTCATTACCTTCCTTTGTTTTATCAAGAGCGTGGCATATCGACAGCTTTATATAGGAGGGAAGAAGTGAGATCAGCCGAGAGGAAAGCGTTTGTTATCATGTGTTGGTCCTGTTGGATCTGTTGGTATGCTGTAATTAGATCTTATTTCTGTTTGTTTCTATTGGACTTGTTGGAATCTGTATCTTGCAATTTGTCCTAATGCAATTCTTCTGCCCTTTATTGGGTTCTTTTGTTGGTCCCCATGCACCAAAAAAAAAAAAAAAAAAAAACGATTACCAACAGAAACCAAGAAACACCATAAGATACCAACAGAAATGCTTTGTTGATTTTCTTTATTGGCTCTATATTATTTTTGACCAGGGCACGTTGTCGAGTACTACTTCGTTGTATAGGAGAATAATTTATTCACCCTGGAAAAAAAAAAGAGTAATCACTCATTGCAACAAAATATGATTCAAATCTAAATTGTCCATCTTGCAATCTCAATATTATGGGGACATTTGCGATTGTAGCGCAGACGTTGTGTGGTATTATAGTCTGTGAATAACCATTATACAAAGTATTGCCTTCTGTCTTAAATAAGAATGGTTTTTATACTACTTACGCACATTTGGATGTTAGATATCAGCCAAAGATTTGCCTGAAGTATTTATGCATGTGTTTCAAAGTAACTATGTGGTTTATGGGGATTCATTTCACCTTCTAGGTACTCGCACACTCTTAGCTCAAAAAAACACAATAGTTTTCAAGGACCCAAACTCTGGAATGATCTTCGTGCAGATTTAATGTAATGTTCTTCGCTGTTCATTTCCAAACAAAAACTCAAAGTAATGCTACTTAATGATAATAACTTGCCTAATTACAATCATTTATCCTGTTATTTTACATTATCCTCGTTTAATGCATGGTGGATCGATTTGCAGTGTACGCTTGCATTATCTCTGGTTACAGAGTTAAAGGGGATGGCTAGTAACCGATCAGTGGGAATCAGTGGGAATGCTGAGGGATGATTGTTCCAATCCTTGTGGGATTCATTTAAGAGTACATTATATATCTACTGTTGTGTGAAAATTATTTGCTTCAGAACGGTCTCATATTCAAGTAATGTGCAGATTAATACCCCGTCACTGACCAGGGACGCTTACCTGGAAACATTAAACTGCACATTACTTGAATATGAGACCATTCTGAAGCAAATGATTTTCACACAAGAAAAGATATAAATGTGCTCTTAAATGAATCCCACAAGGATTGGAACAATCATCCCTCAGCATTCCCACTGATTCCCACTGATCAGTTACTAGCCATCCCCTTTAAAGTGATTGCATAGTATTGGTGGAGATGAGAATTTGGCTTTTAACTTTTTGTGAGATACTTATAGAAACCATTTAAAAAATAGTACAGAGCATACAATTTCAAAAGGAATTCAAAGTTTATTAGATGAAAATTGGTATTGGAATCGCTGAGACATCCAAAAACAAAGTAAAACAATGTGAACGTAATAAAAGTTGGGTCCCATCTTTTATTTGGAATGCTCTGATTTGGCTATCACAGCCATCTTAAAACCGATTTTCATCAAAACATATTAATAAACGTTGAACCCGTCTTGGAATTATATACTCTTTCATATTTCATGAGAGCTTTCTCATTATCTCATCAAAAAATATTAGAAACTTGAAGTAAGGTCTCAACCAAAACTATATACTCCCTTTAATGCTTCCATATAATCATTACAATAGTACTCATACTTTGAATTCCTTATGAACTTGATGGTAGATATATGCTCGTATACTTGTGTACAGACAGTACTCATTATATAGATGATGACTGGCGCTGGAGGGAACATACCGAATGTTCCACCCGAAGGATTTGAAATGCTATTGAGGGACGTTATAAGTCCCGAGGCGAAGTCGAGGGACTTGTAGCCTCCCGAAATAGCATTTCAAACCCTGAGGGTGGAACGTTTGGCACATGTTCCCGACAACAAAAGTCATCATCTGTTAAGTTATATGGGTTAGTCAAATACGTCAAATACGTCAACGTCAACCACCAGCGCAACGCACTCGATCGCTCGTTCGCATGTTGCAGAGGCAAAATTCACTGTGCGCGCGCGGTCCTAGGCCTTCTGTCATTTATTACGTGAAAATGTTTTCCCATGGGAGAACATGACAAAAATGTTCGCCAATGGGCGAACGTAACAAATGTGCCTCCATCACGTGACTGTGTTTAGCCAATCACTAACAGGTATTTGACTAACCCATTTAATGTATGCTAGTATTTCACGCAATGAAAATAAACGTGCTGGAACTGTTTACTGTAATGACTATGTCTCGAGTGTAAAGACCGTTGCATTTTTAGCAATTCAATTCAATTCATTTCATGTCATTTCAATTCAATTCAATTCAATTCAATTTAGTAACTCAGCGCACCTGCCACTACATGTTGTACTTTCCTTGTGCACACACATATGCATGTATGTGTGTGCGTGTTTGCGTAAGTTTTATGTGCGTGTATGTGTGTATACGTGTACGTTATTGTCTGTATACATATAGCTGTGATGTCTGCACGCAGTCGCTATCTGGACTAAAATAGAAGTGACTAAGTGTGTTCTTTAAATCGTGCACATAAGTTTCGACTTTCAAGTTTCCGGTTCATTCGTCTTTCTTCCTTCTAAACACACTTACCTTTTGATAACAAGCATAAACTAAAGTGGAATTTACTGGTTAAACAGGAGGTGGGGGAGGGGGTAGGAGAAAAACCAGGTACCGTAGGAAAACAACGTTTGTAAAACTATAGTATTCAGCAACTGATTAAAGAGATTGTATAGTTTTGGTTGAGACTTGGATTAACATTTCCGTGTGTGTTTTGTGTGTGTGTGTGTTTGACATCGCAACAACCTCTTTTGAAACATAAAAGAGCCTTCAACTTTAAAAGGAATTTAAGATTTAACTTTCTGTAATGGCTGAGATATCCAAAAACAAAGACGTCCTAATAAAAGGTGGGACCGCCTTTTTATTAGGAGTATTTTTTCCCACTTTTTTGTGGGTATCTCGTGCATTTATAAACCGATTATCATCAAATGTATTTTAAATTACTCTTAGAATGTTAGCTGTTTCATATTTCATAAGTGGTTTCTAATTATCTCACAAAAAAAATTAAAGCGGATATCCACCCCAAAAACAGATAAACTTCAAAAGAAAGAGAAAATGTGAATTAAAGACGCATTTATTGTGCAGTTGCTCGGTTGACTCCTTACCTTGCGCTCTAAATTGCTTTGTTGCCATTAATGATATTCTATTATTGTTCCTTATCTTGTCAATGCAAATCTCTGTAAAAGAACTGTAGACTTTCTTTTGTCTCCACACTTGTAGCCAACCTATCTATTTTCCCCCTCATTTTTGGTTTTTGATTAAATCATTTTTATCTTTAATTTCTTTCTTCTTTTTTGTTTTCACTCTACCATTGTGATTGTTTATTTGTTAGTGTTGTTTCATGTCCCTCTTGTAGGTATCTCGTTTTTTTTTATCCGTACCCCTTGCTTGTTAATGTTGTTAATAATGTTTTATAGTTTGATTTGGAAGTATTTAAAGGAATGGTATAATGTTGGTCAAGATGGGGACTCACATTTTTTAAAGAAGAATTGCACCGGGAAAAAAAAAAACTTCAAAGAAAGAGAGAAATATTCCCCACAGAACGACATAAAAATAACAAAACCAGACAAGAAATAAGGAAGATATGACATTTTGAAATTTCACATTTCTCTGAAAGCCTTTCTTGACCTGTCCTCGAACGAACTCATAAGTGACAATTTGACATACTCTTGTCATTTGTCTCTTTCAGAGGTGGAAGCACACCAGAATACATAATTCACAGAGAAGCATAGCTGAAACACGTTTCATTTGAATTGAAAATGTCAGTTTTAGACGAAAGCCAAAATTCTGATGATTTTCAAATGAGGTCTGATCAAGAGAGGTCATGAAAATATAACACAAAATTAGGCCAGTATTAAGATTTTATTTAGATGAGAGTTCCAAGTTGGAATTACAAGGCCTTTCTGAGATGGAGATAGTACAAGTAACCTGGGCCAGTGGTTTCGGCTCTGGGAGAGTTTTTTATTTTTTTTTTATTTTTTTTTTTGGGGGGGGGAGGTGGAGCATTTTTTGAAACCTCTAATTCCAGAAAGATGTAGATAATCATAATGAAAATGTATCCAATTTCGTATACGAAGAGGCCAAAGTAAATCATGAAATATAAATGTCATGTCAAATAAGTTTTATCATCATTTGGATTTCCATCATTTGATGCTACTGTGTCTTTTCTGTGAAGGAGAGTTTTATATTCCATAATATTCATTATCTATTCGAGAGTTGTTTTGAAACTATCCTGTTTCTATTTACAGCTGTATAATGCCAAAATCAGTCCTACAATACTTTACTTTTACTTTTTCCTTCCGCTTGTACCCGGGGACGTCGCGGGGAGACGTAAGCATCTGTTTGCTGCAAGGCGGGTAGCCTGGAGAAGGGACATATCGTGAGCAGTCAGGGTATCTGCCACAGAGTCTCTTCTGCGTCGCCTTGGTCAGCCTCTTGCTCTTGCACCAGAGCATCTCACGTTGTAAGCTTGTAAGGGTGGCTGGTTGGGTGGCATCCGTGTAAAGTGACCAAACCATTTGATCCGTTGTTGCTTGATATGGTGTAGGACAGGTGTAGCGCCTACTATGTCTCTGATCACCTCGTTTCGTATCATGTCCTCCTGGTCTTGTTCACGGCTTTCCTGAAGCACTTCATCTCGCATGTTACCAACTTCTGCTCAAGAGCTTTTATCAGGGACCATGTCTGGCACTGGTAAGTGAGAGTTGGCAGGAAGATGGTGTTAATCAGCTTTGCCTTGGTGCACATCGAGATATTGGGGTGTCGAAGAAGGGGGGGGGGCAGTTGATAGCTGACCAAGTTTGCTTTCTGACAGCGTGTTTCTATTTCTCTGTCCACTTCCGATCTTCTGTAAATATACTGCCAGGTACTTGAATTCAGTCGTCTGATTTTCATTTGAGCTCCATTGGTGTTGATTTCAAGCTTCTTTTGGGTCCTGCTGACTGTCGTGCCACCAGTCTTGCTCACACTGATTTTCACGCTACAAGTCTCACAGCGTGCGTTGAGCTGGTTTGTGAGCTCCTGCAGTTTTTTCCGTGTTGTCTTTTATTATGGCTTGATCATCAACAGACATAAATTCGTTAAGTGCCTCCAGATATGGATTGGCCTCCTTTTTGATATGGTCCATGTTCATGGTAAAGAGTAGAGGGAAAAAAGGACTCACCCTTGTCTCTCCCCTGATACCACGGGGAACCATGGTTGGAAAGTCCACTAGCGGTGCTAACTGCGCTCTTGCTATTGGTGTACATAGCTCTGGCATTGTCTAGGAGCTTCCCGCTGATGTCATACTGCGCCAAGACCCTCCAGAGCTTGTCTCTGTTCACTCTGTCGAATGCCTTTTCTTGGTCGACAAACACCAGATGGAGTGTTTTGTTATACTCTAGGGTCCTTTCACTCAGCTGTCTCAGTGCAAAGATGGCGTCAGTACAACTTCTCCCTTCCCTAAAGCCAAGCTGAGCGTCGCTCAGTAAAATGTTCTGATTTCACTCTGGTGCGTTTCCTACATGGCTGAGGAGTGATCTGCTCCTGTAGGTGCTACAATCCTTATTCCCCTTTTTTCTCCCATATAGGTACCACATCAGCGTTCTGCCAATCCTCTGAAACTCTCCTTTCCTCCCAAGCCTTTTGAAAGATGGTTGTAATCACTCAACTCCTGTCCCTCCACAGGCCTGAATAGCTTCTGTTGTTATGCTATCTACGCCTCCTGCGCGCTTTTCCTTTAGGGCTGTTCTTGATGGCCCATCTTACTTTACTCTTCAAAATGGTGGGTTCGGAGTGGGTTCGAATCTTCGCTTGTTAAACTCTTAAGATTTACAACAATGTAAAACAAGGTACCACACTATGATGCATCATTAGCTTGCCCTTTTTATAAAGAGCGTGACCTATGGAAAGTTTAGGAGGGAAGAAGGGAGTTTAGCCTATAGGGGATTGGGTCAAGGAAAACAAGGAAAGCTGGGGAATGAAAAGAGGCTTCCTTCGTAATACTATAGGAACAGACCAAACCCCATTCACATTCATATCCATGATGTAGAGTTGTATTATTATATTGTAATGGCGCTATTGCACAAACATCATAAATAAAACTCCACATAATGGACGTCCACTATGTATAAAAGTAACGATCGACTATCAGCCAGTCAAAATATATTTTATGATGGCGTTGGATAAAACGATATGCTATTTTGCTTTTCATCTTGATCGTTCATGTATTGTTTATCAATCTAGAGTGCAGCACAACAATGGTCACCACGCTGTCTCATTAATACCCGAAGTTCTCTGAACAAAGCTATAGAATTGCTCTCTGAGCTCGTATATTGTTCATGTATACTACGAGACTAAAATTTTCGCAAATCTGATTTACGTACACTCGCGGGACTGTGAATTCGTGTTGTCTGGCAGTTGGTCTTTGAATTGACATATCGTGTGGACAGTTTCGGATTGCTTTTTTATGTGTGGTGTCATCAAGGAGTTACAATTTAGAATTGTCGTTTTATTGTACGTTTGGGCGCACTGCCAACTAGACTTTATCATAAAATGTCTTGAACTGAAAAAGGGGAAAAATAGAAAAAAAAAACATGGTCAAGGACATGTAGAAATACATGATTCTTCGAAGAATACATGATCACAAAGAGCATGATAACTGTGTTGTCACTGTGAGGAGATACAGCTTCAGTGCATAGACATCCTATATGAAAAATATGAATTTTGTGTGTGTGTGTGTGTGTATGTATAATGTATTGGATAATGCGTGTGGATGGTGTAGAAATATGGCATTGTTTTATCAGTTCAGTTCAGTTTCAGTTTATTTCATTTCGACACGATCACTCACTTCAGCCAATGGCTGTTCTTCATTGAGTCCGTGAAGAGGAAAAAACAAATCAAAATAACATAATACAACATTTTATACTTAGTATACATAGAAAAAAAAATACACTGTAAAATCAATGACATATTTAAAGAATACTACCATTTATACTGACATAATTCTGTAAAATTACTTACGTATTAGAAAAAAAAAGAAAATATGCATATACATAGGCCTATACTCATGTGATAAATGAGAAAAGGGAAAGAAGAAAAAAAAATAAAAGTGGGACCATTCAAACATGAGACTTAATACACACACACACATCATTAGACTGCAAGTGATTATCTTAAAAATCCTACCTTTGTATAAAACGTATCTATCGTTCTTATGAATGCAACTAAAGAAGCATTTTGTGTAACGTCGCTTGGCAAACTATTCCACATTTGGGCAACACGATATCAAAAACTGTGGTTTTGTTTTATTTGTGGTTGGTTTGGGTACATCTAACTGGAGGGTTGTCTTCTTCAAACCATACAAATAGTGTCTATACTAAATAAATCGTTTATATGTGAAGGCATGTTTTCGTTTACAATCTTATACATAATGCATAACAACTGTTTATCGCGGTTATCCCAAAGACGATCAATGATATCATTACACCTTGTTTGAATCAACTGACATAGGGCTTCACTTTGGAAATTTCCAGTCAACCCGTATAACCACTCTGAGAGCTTTAAATTGTATTTTCTGTAGGTTTTCGCAATATGCTTTTGCCATGTTCCCCCATATAAGACTGCAATAATCCATCTGGTGCAGAATAATGGTTTTGTAGAATATCATTGCCATTTGCTGCGTGATAAAAGGTCTTATTCTTTTCAATAAATACAAACTCTTGTGCAGTTTTTTTTTTCTGCAAGCATTCAACATGTTTTGTTCAGTCTAAGTAGTGGTCAATGTGTACACCAAGGTATCTGATATGCGTGACCTGATTAATGACCACGTCTTTAATCTTTACACAAGAAACTGAAATACCCTTTTGTCTCCTTCTCGATCCAATCAATAGAAACTCATTTAGGGGGGGGGGGGGTATTTAGTGCCGACTTATTTTTACACAGCCATGCATTTATTTTATCTAAATCTTCATTTGTCACGAATCTATCAACGTTGTTACAAGAGTAATACAAACATGTGTCATCTGCATAGAGAGATACCATACTATTCTTTATGCACAAAGGTAAGTCATTTAAATACAAAATGAACAGTAAGGGACCTAGATTCGAACCCTGGAGGATTCCACACTTAATTGTCTGTGGTCTAGATTGAACTCCATTGACAACTCTGCACTGGGTGCGATCTGTCAGGTAGCTGCAGAACCATTCAACTACTGAATCAGACAGGCCATACTGGCGCATCTTACGTAACAGTGTAGCATGGTCTACTGTGTCGAATGCCTAATGCGACTACGCCTACAGACATTCATTGGTCAAGTTTGTTAAGCCAGTATTCAGTTACATTAATTAAGGCCGTCATTGTTGAGTGTTTGGGTCTAAATCCTGATTGATGCACTGCCAGAAGTCCTTTCTCTTGAAGATAATTGTACAATTGATCAAATATGAGTTTTTCCGTAATGTTTGCTATCACTGGTAAAATAGATATTGGTATACTATTGTTAACCTACGATCTTTGACCCGCACCTTTGTGTACGGGCGTGACACGAGACCCTTACCATGCCAACGGAACCTTGTTTTGGTGCATCGACAGATTGAAAATATAAGTAAGAGGTTTACAAATATATTCAGCAATGGACTTTGTCACATTGAAAATGCATTTCCAGGTTGTTTCATGTACATCACCTATCGGTCATTCAACTAGACAAACATGTTTACGGGTAGGGATAACGAGACAAAGAGTGCGAGTGAGGGAGCGAGAGAGAAAGCGAGAGCGAGAGAGAGAAAGTGATAGGACAGGTGTAAATGTTTTACAAGTCGCGCCATCGATGACCGAGAGGAGTTCATTTATTTTTGCATGTCAATTAATGTAGAAAGAAAAGACAGGAAATAGCTCCAGTTCCGGGAGAGTGCTGTAGAGGTGTTTTCGTTCAAGCCCTTTTAGTTGTATCAAATATTCCAAATGCCTCGAAAAGGAGTGTCGTAGTCGAGTAGCAATTTAACAGTAGAGTTGGATCTTTTCGTGGCAGACACCATTTTGATTTCACCGAGAGAACATTGAGTTAGCTCCGTGATGGCAGAAAACCAACCTGCCACACCCAGGCGCCAGTTGGCAAGATAATTTTGTGTCTAAGCCCAATTTCGTTTGCGGCCAGGAGCCGTCCGTCCACCTTACCGTCAGCCTGTATACTGGCTGATTTGAGTTCAGATTTTGTTTGCTGCCAGAAGGCGTATTACAACAGCCTTTGCAGCCTTCCAGTAGCCAAGAAGAAGAGGCATTTTGGTTATATTACACCGGTCATTGGTAAGTTAAATTGCGATTTGATTTCTGCTTTGTCGTGTAAAAGGATGTGAATGTGTTTCAGGGCACCACATATAGCCCCGGAGAACCCCGTGAATAAGTGATAAAGTATATTATAATGGTGTACAGTTTTTGAAAACGATGCGGTGATGTTTGATAAGCTATGCACTGTTATATTTCCAATGTTTGAAACATTTCATTATGTGAATTTTGTATGTTAATTGGATAATAATGCAGTTCTCAAATTTTCACGGTGATGTCAGGATTTTAAGCTGATAATGTTTTTGTGTGTGTGGTTAGAACACACCCCATTGGTATATGTTGCATTTAAATAATTTTGTAGATGGCGCCGAGGCCGAGGTCGAATCTACTCCCAGGCCGACGCATTCGCAGCAGAGCGACTGTGCCCGCCCCTCGCTAGGGAGAACTTTTGACGCCAATGAATACGGAACGCGGGTCCCTCGCGAGACTTTGGAGCTGGAACAGCAACCTCGCATACAAGGACGCTCCACCCACGAATCAGTTATGTTCTGGAAGCGAATAGTTTGACAATTAAGGTGACTCTGTGGACAACGCAGGTGAGCGATGAACCTGGCGGGTGCATGACACCCTGTCGATGTGATTGGTTATGACGTGGAAGTGTCGCTGAAGTAGAGAGATGAAGGTCAGGTTAAATTGGTAAAAAGATGAAAATAATGTGCACATAATTCGAATAGTGGTAGTTATACACTTCATGATAATTGCGGGTTAGCACAGAACCCGGAGGTAAACGGAAGCAGTGTAATTGAAGACAAGTGTTACAACCGCGGTAAACCGTCGTGCGTGCAGGCTGGTCATCTCAGGATCAGCACTACGGTGGTGTGAACCATATAGTGTTGCGCTTGATAGCAGATAGTGTATTGTCAGGGATAACGAATTAATAGTGAAGCTGTTATAATTATTCTGAAGAAGTGTCAAGCCAAAAGTACAGGTGGAACCGGACCAAGACAGGGTCCCGTTCACATGGTTGTCGAATATAAGAGTATTGTAATTTAATTTATCTCACTCAGAATTTTGATTTTGCATTTTTTGTTGGTCACAACTCCTTGATTTCAGTCTTGTAAATATTCTACAAATGGTTTATTAAATTGTACATTAAAGTGAATGGCACGAGTGTGATTGAGTATTATTTAAGTCCGCCCATGTGACAGACTTTAGGATAACTGCGGGCACATTGTCCAGACCACAGGCCTTATCAGCAGCAAGATTATGTGAATGGTTCAGTACTTCGTTTTCTTCAATATCTATAAAACTGAAATAATTTTCACAGTCCATGTCTTGGGACAACATGTCCCTGCAGTCATCCGCATACACACTTTTCAACATTTTCTTGAATTGTTTTACCGATGTCAGGGGGAACTTACTGCGCTACTTTACTCTAGTATAGACCACGTGAATAACACAGCCTGAAGATTTTTCTTTGAGTTCAAAAGACAATAAACAAAAATTTTATTCCTCTGCGGGTTCTATGTTTTCTGACAAATCTCATCGTAACGCAATGCAACATAAATTCTCATCTAATGGAACAGTTTTTGGAATGCATCGATATCAGTATATCTATTAATTGTGGATTCGACGCTCTCTATGCCTAGATGGCGGACATTGTGTTGTACGTCACCCTGCCTTTAAACCTGAAACGTATGATATAGTATCGTCTTCATCACGGAAAATCTCATCAAGGCGGATGTTTACCCTCCGACTACCCTCATCTCTACCCGTGCGAACATACTGCCACCATTCTGATTGAAGATTTCTACTTGTTTCACCATAATCCAAAATGGCGTCCAAAACCAAGATGAACACCGAAGCCACCGTCGTTCAAGCTATTCAAGACTATCTGAAAAGCGATGCCTTTTTCAATGTCATTGGAAAAAGTTGTCGGCAAGCACGTCAATCAACTCATCGAGCGACTGACCAGCCTGGAAAAAAGTAACTCTGAAATAAAGGAAAGATTAGATCACAATGATGCCGTATCACTGCAGCTGGAAACGGATTTGCGTCAAAGAGAAAAGGAGCTTCATGAATTAAAGCACTCCCTAGCGATTCAGGCCACCTCCATTGACAACCTATAAAGAGAGCTATGAATGAAGCAGACCAGTACTCGCGTCGGAATTGTTTGAAATTCTATGGAGTAAAAGAATCTGCCGGTGAAAGGACTGATGAAGTCATCTGCCAGATTGTCTCCCAGCAACTTCAAGCACCCCTCACGCTGGATGACATCGAACGGTCACACCGCGTTGCTTCAAGGAAACCAGGCATGACGAATGATTCCTCCGCTACCACTGCTACTGTTGCCACTGCGCAGACTCAGAACAGCGAACCAGGAAAGCGACCGAGAGCGATCATTGTCAAATTCTGTTCCTACCGTAAGCGGAGTGCAGTGCTACACGCTCGAAGGAAATTGAAAGGCTCCGGCATGGCAAATGATGAGGTACTAACTTCCACCAATCAGGATCTTCTCTGGGCGGCGAAACACCAGGATAAAGTCAAAGAAGCGTAGTCGATCGACGGCAGAATCTGTGTATTGCTGCCCTGCCCAGCGTCTGGCGGAAAAACGACCAAACGGATAATCAGAGGTCGAGATGAACTGAATAAACTGTGAATGTGAATTATGGACACAGAACACTTACTGATGTTGCATTCCAATTTACTGTATACTTTTTTTTTTACTGGAATATAAGAGACATATTGCATTTTTTGTTTTCTTCATACTTACCGTACTCAACTCAATGCTCATATTTATGTACACTTATTGATATTGCATTTCTTTTGTGTATCAATGATTTTTTCCCCTTCATGCTTTCTTACTGCTTGTATTTCTTTTTATATTCGTGTCAACCCATTTTGTGTCTAACTGTTCGTGGTACTGATTTATGTAATCATACAAGAGATGTATTCTATGTTGAAGGCAAAATAGTTTTACATTAAATGTCAATAATTCTGAGTGCAATGATTGCAGATATGATAATATCGACAATGTGAGGAGTCTTCAGGATGAATCTGTCAATGAAGCTACATATCTCTTGCCAGATGAATATAATAACATATCTTTCAGCACTGGTAAATCATTTTCATTGGTTCATTTTAATTGTAGAAGTCTTAAAAAGAATTTTCATAAGTTTGAAACAATAATTTTATCCGCCAAAAATAAATTCTCTGTCATTGCTCTTTCCGAAACGTGGTTAACAGAAGATGAAGGGATGCCTTTGGATGGGTACTCATACGTGGGTAGCGAGAGAAGGGAGAAACGAGGTGGTGGTGTTGGTTTTTATGTAAGTAATGAAGCAAAGTTTGTAATACGTAAAGATCTTGATGTATTTAATGACAGTATTGACTCAAGTTTTATAGAAATCCGTACAAAATATAAAAATGTTATACTTACCGCTATTTATAGACCACCTTCTCAATCTATTGCTGAATTTTTACGATATCTGGAGAACTCATTAAGCAAAGTGTGTGATGAGCAGAGAGAATGTCTTTTAGCCGGTGATTTTAATATTGTTTTACTGAATGTTACGTTATGCTCAGATGTTGATAAATATGTTGATGTTTTGAAGACGTACTCATTTAGTCCATTGATACTTAAACCAACTAGAGTAACTGAATATTCAAGTTCACTGATTGATAATATTTTTGTAAATAGACCTGAAATAGTCAAAAGGGCAGGGATCATAGTTACAGATGTTATTTTGTTATTATGATTTCGGTAATATTGAAAGTCCTGAAAAGATTTATAAACGCAATATTTGTGATAATAATATGATGCAATTTTGTGAAAAGTTAAATGAGATTGATTGGAATAATGATGTAATGCAGGGGAATGTTGATGATCAATTTGATAAATTTATGAAAGTGGTAACTCAATTGTATAATCAGTGTTTTCCATCGTATATTGAAAGTAAACGGAAGTGTAATCAATATAAAAAACCATGGTTTGATAATACTCTTAAGAAAATGTGTAATAAGAAAAATGTATTGTATTCGAAGTATTTAAAGAATCCAACAGAGTATCGAAAGGCTGTTTATATTGCCTGTAGAAATAAAGTTAATGCTGAGTTACGGCAAAAGAAGCGAAATTATTATTATAATAAATTTAAGAATGTTCATAATGATATTAAAGGTACGTGGAAAATTATAAACAGGCTTTTTTGTAAGGAGAGGGAAAAAGTGCAATATCGCATTTTGCAACCGAACGGGCAATTTCTGTGTGATCAATATGCCTTTGTTGATACATTAATGTATTTTTTAGTAATATAGGTTAAAAAATTGTAAATACAGTTCCATTTACCTCTTCACATTTTACGAAATTTTTATCAACAAGTAATAATCCTCACTCTATGTTTTTAAGGCCTATACAAGTATGTGATATTCTTGAAATTGTACAAAATTTAAAAACAGGTAAAAGTCCTGGATATGATGATATTGATATATGTTATAAAGAGGAGTATTATTTTATTTGTAAATCCCTTGTGCAATATGTTTAATACATCTTTAAAGGATGGTGTGTTTCCAAAGTGTTTAAAGATAGCAAAACTTATTCCTGTCCACAAAGGAGGTGATAAAGATCTTTTAACAAATTATAGACCTATTTCTCTTTTATCTGTTTTCTCGAAGATATTTGAAAGGTTGATATATAATCAGCTGATGAAATTTTTACTTGAAAGAGATATTTTATATTCGAAACAATTTGGTTTCAGAAAAGGGTATTCTTCATACATGGCTTTAATGGAATTAAGTAATGAAATAGCACAGTCTTTTGAAAATTAGAAGTTTTTGATTGGATTATTTTTTAGATTTGTCTAAAGCTTTTGATTGTATGGATCATAGTATTCTTATCAAAAAGATGGAAATATATGGTATCAGAGGTACTGCATTGAATTTGTTTCGGAGTTATTTGTGTGATAGAGTGCAATATGTGTCGTTAAATGGTATATTGTCTACATATCGTTGTGTAAATATCGGTGTTCCACAGGGATCTGTTTTAGGGCCTTTATTATTCCTTATATATGTTAATGATTTGCATTTTTCAAGTAAGTTACTTCACACTATTGCTTTTGCAGATGACACTAGTTTATTTTTGTCTGGTAATGATATGAATGTTCTTTGTTCAACTTTTAATCATGAACTTTGTTTAGTTAATGATTGGTTTTCATGCAAATAGACTTAAACTAAACGTGGATAAAACATGTTGTATGCTTTTTAAGCCTAGAAACAAATACATTGTAAATGAAGTTGATATATGTGTTGATAATCATAAGATTTCTTTTGTTAAGTCAGTGAAATTCTTGGGTGTAGTAATAGATGAAAAATTAATGTGGAAGGAACATATTGATATGGTGTGTGTGAAAATAAGGAAAACAATCGGTGTTATGAATAGGCTAAAACATATTTTACCGTTCAACATACTCGTTAGACTTTATCAAACCTTGATCTTGCCGCACCTTACCTACTGCAATATTATTTGGGGGAACAGTGCAATATGCCATTTGAATCGAATTTTAGTTCTTCAGAAGCGTGCAATAAGAATCATAACGAACTCGAAACCATATTCGCATTCCAGTCATCTGTTTGAAAAATTAAATTTTCTAAAAATAATTGATATTAATAAGTCCCAAACTGTCTGTTTTATGTATCTGTTTAGAAATAATATGTTGCCATGTTTTTATGATTTTGATTTTGTAAAGAATAATGAAGTAAGTAGATATCGTACAAGACGGGGGGAAGATTATAGATTTGCCCAATTTCAAGTATGAGTTCTCACGATCCACAATAACATATATTGGCCCTAAGATGTGGAACAGTCTCCCAAATAATATTAAGCAGTGTGTCTCTATATCTGCATTCAAGAAAAAATATAAAGAATATGTTGTAAAATCATATACGTGCAATAATGCCTTCCTGTAATAATTCCCTTTATGCTAATATATGTATATATCAGTAGTTTTCGTTTTGTCTTGTTTTCATTTGTTTTGATTTGTTTTGTTCTTTTTTGTATTGTGTCATGATTGTTACTGTTTACTAGGGAGAAGCCTTGACAGGTCAATGGCCTTTGCTTCTTCCTCCACACCCTGTATTGTATATATGATTGACATGTTGTCCTGTATTGTTCATTCTTTTTTTAACCAGTTGTGCAAGTTATGGAAATAAATGAAATGAAGTAAATGAATTATCTGCTTATATACTTAAATCGAATATTCCACTGAATTCATCAAATTAAATCAAACTCATCATACTCATCAAACTCCCTGTTACAATTATACTACACTTATACCACTGCCTACACTGTAAAAACGTCGGTGTTAGATTTAACACCACGGGTGTTAAATCTAACACCGATCAAACTTCAATAAAGGACCACACCCACAGGTGTTAAAAATGCACTGTGATGGTGTTGAAAAGTGTTCACCTGACACTTCGTGGTGTTAATTTGACACTGTACCTGGTGTTATTTTGACACTGTACTGGTGTTAATTCAAAAATGACACCACATGGTGTTGATTTGATATTTGCTGGTGTTAATATCAATGGTTTAACACCCGTCCAGCTTCAATAAGGGACCACACCAGCTGGTGTTACTTTGGTGTAAATTTATTTTCACATTTTTTCAAAAATCTAGTATTTCAATGTAAAATTCTTGATCGTCTTGTTTAAATTAAAAATCAACAAGAAGTGCAGTTACTAAGAAACTCTTCAAAAAACAGTTTAAAATTTGGAAATGACACCCGTAGGTATTAATTTAACACCATAAATGAGCACCGAAAATTTAACACCAGCTCGGTGTTCACTATTTAACACCGGACTTTTTGCAGTGTACGGAGCTTCTGTAACTATCAACTGTCAGGCGTTCTCTCGCCGAGTTCGGTGTCCTATGACGTCGCGACCGGAGCTGGAGGGCGCCCTCGTGCGTCTTGTAGATCGCTAGAGTGCCGCGTCGGTGTCGACGTCGACCAGTCGGGCCCGGCCCGTGATGACAGCGTCTCTCTGTTGACGACCGTGACTGTGTCACCGACCAGCGGCTTGTCCCGGACTCAGCTCGTAGTAATGCGGCTGTCTCAGCTCGTAGCACTGCGGCTGTCTCAGCTCGTAGCTATGCGGCTGTCTCAGCTCGTAGCTATGCGGCTGTCTCAGCTCGTAGCAATGCGGCTGTCTCAGCTCGTAGCAATATAAGGATGCGGAGTTATTTCTGCTCTTCCCCCGCGCAGAGAGTTGCCGTCTGCCCTCGGAGTTGTCGTCAAGTGCCCCGTCTGCCAATTCCGCTCATCAGCAGAAATATTCTAGCCTCGGAGTATCACAGGTTCAATTTTTCTCTCGCTATCTCCCTCACAGCCTTTTAGCTCGGATCTCAGCGGAGACTTATCCTGGATTCCCTCGTATTTCGACGAGCTTGGACCCTTCCCAATGGGCATAAACGGTCTTTCCACTCTCGCGTCGGATTAGCTTCTCCTCTTCTATTCCTCCTTCACCGCTATTTAACTTCTCTCATACTCCCTCTCGCGCCCTTAACCTTGCCTACATTATCACTCTCCAATCAGTGCGATTCCCTGAATTTTAACCTTTCACTCCCATACCAATACAATAGTTATTAACCCGTAATTTGACTACTCACCTTCCTTTACATTATCTTTATTCAAATACCGGGCTGCGGCCTTTATTGTAAAACCAAATGAATCATAACAAAATTCGCGGGAAACCAAGCAAAGCATTTCCCATACCTCGCTGCGAGAAGGATGCAGCTGCAATCCATCGATCTCGCCAGCTGTTGGCCTATAAATTCTTTCTACCTAGACAGTCGCCCACCGTAAACAAGAGGGTAGGAGAAAAGGAGAAAAATAAAACCTTCCGTGCCGTTTACCTCTGACAACCGACATTTTTGAAATATGTATTGAAACATTCAGTTATTTCTTCTTTACCCAACATTTCTCCACCTTCTGTCTTTACTTGTGTTATTCTACCATTTTCACATTTCTTCGGGAGAACAAAGTTCAACGATTTCCACACCTTGTCAGATTGACCATTACTGTTAATGATATTATTAGTAATATACTCTCTCTCTCTATACGAATTTGAGCGGTAACCTTGTTTCGTAGACACTTGTATATTTCCCAGTCAGCAGGTGAGCTTGATTTCTTTGCCAAATGCTTCTGATTGTCCCTTTCCTTTATGAGTGAGATGACTTGATCAGTAACCCAAGGCTATTTTTTTTTCTTAAGGGGAGCGGGTTTGTCTATCACCAGACGTACTGGATTTTCAAATGCAGTGTACGCTGTCTCATGATGTGTTCCCATGATTCCACAGATATATCTTCTTTTAGCAAATCATAATCAACCTTCTTTAGATTTCGAGAAATCTTATATTTGTGTTCGGCTTTGTTTTTGACGCACTTTTTACCCCAGCTACAATATACAAGATAGTGATCACTCAGAGACATGGGTAAAATATCAACAGTATTTGTCATGATAAAATCAATCGTTGACGACGTGTTTTCCGTAACTCTGGTCGCCGAATTAACTAATTGCACATAACCAAAGCATTCCGTTAACTTAAGCAACTGCATTGTTTGATATGGTTTATTTTCTGGCATTGCGTCAGAATTCATATCACCTAGTAAAAGACATTCTCGAGTTCTATTCTCTGTTATACCAATTCAAACGATTTGAAAACCTTCAAATTTGCGTTAGGCGGTCTGTACCATGAAACAATAAGATATGGCTTCACATTTACAGGCTTTATTTCAATCACTAACATTTCAAAATCTTCATTCATTAAATCACTTCTCAGTGTATAATCTACATCACTCCGTATATATGCTGCCACACCGCCACCTGCTCTGTTTCTATCTTTCCGTATTAATGAATAATCTTTACATGCAATTTCTCTGTCATCAATAAGCTCATTTAAATGAGTTTCGCTTAGCGTTGATACATGGATGCTTGACTTTGACATAAACGGAGTTCGTCAATGTTCTTCATGAGAGAAACACAGTTACGATGAACAACTTTCAGCCCAGGACTTACTCGTAGTTTCTTCATTTGTTTTTCCAATATAATTTTTCCTTTTTCTCCATCTTCATAATGTCATGTAACTGCCCAACTGTACTGCTGGGGTCATTATGACTGTCATTATACGTGCGTTCTTCACTTTCAGATACATTTGTAATATCACTGCCAGCATGAAATGGTAATTCCTGGAAACAACAAAAACGACAAAACCAATCATTGTCAGTTACAAAGACATCCTTGCTGTACGGAGTGCATTTCAAATGGCACCATCTAAGACAACCGGAACATAACAGTGCATTTTGGTTAGTTTTAACACTTTTGTTACACATCATACATGGATACTTTAATTTCATTATTTATGGTTTACCGGCCATATTTACCAGTCTGAGTGGTAGTCATGTCTTATCGCAGTCTCTGAATGTCTGCCATATTCCTGATGGTCACTCTTCTGTCATTCATTTCTTCGGTTCTGACAAGCGCTGTGATATTCCCGTCCTTGGTCCACACCCGTTTCACTGATGACCTGTCCTTTGCTGCGTGGACAAGCTTCCTTCGGTGTGATGTTAGATCCTCGTGTACAAAGATGGGACTCCCTTTGAAACGGGACTTGGCGTTGAAGACGGTCTGCCGAGCGTTGTATGATCCGAACTTGACTATGATCGGTTTTGGTCCAGGTCTCCCTCCTTCGACTCCGCTTCTGGGTTTCGGTGTGATGCGATGACTTCTCGAAATACATGTAGGGTCGAGTGAAATGTCCAGGTGGGTCTTGAAGACGTCCATGATGAGGTTGTCAGTGTTTTTATCGGTTGTTTCCGGTATGCCGCAGAACCGGAGGCATTCCCGCCTGGAGTATTGCTCTTGCTCATCGAGTGCATTGTGAACCTTCTTGAGGTTCCCTTCCAGGTATTTGAGTTGCTCGCTCATCGATTTCTGTTCAGTCTTTAGTTGTTCAGGGTCCAGCGAGATTGCTTGGTATACACTTTGTGTCACTTTCTCCAATATGGCGGCCGAGATCACGTCATTCAGCTTTTGGAGAACGTCGTCGCATCACAATGCCTCCTTTATTTGAGATTGCAAGGCTTCTTTCACGTAGTCCATGGTCAATGGAAATGTCTCACTTGGCTGATCACCTGCACACCGAGGGTCTCCTTGGTCGTGACTGACCGAAGATGCTGCCCGTAGTCGGTTAGCCCATTGTCCGTTACCTTGCTTGAGCTTTCCGGCAGCCTTCTTAGCTGCTATTTTCCTTTACTCTCGTCATTCATCCACAAATTTCGACGAAATGCTCTTCTTCCAATGTTAATCTTGTCAGCTCGTCGAAAGATGAAGAAGACAGTTATACAGTCATATATGCGAGTTAACGTACTTAATTGTGACCACTCGAGGAGCGTGTTTACGAGGCGTGTGTACGTGGTACAAACCAGCATGTCTGTTATCAGAAACAGATGACGCTCCTACCACTTTCTCCTTCATAACCCGCTTCTTCATGCCGTCTTATGTTCTACCCTTAACATACCGTGCTTAATCAAGTACGCAAAGTAGGAAGTTGATCACCTGAATATGGAACTGAATGCCCCAAACAGGCTCACCGTGATTGTGTGTATGTGTGAGTGTGTGTGTGTGTGTGTGTGTGTGAATTTAAATGCGCAAGTACGAATATGTTTTTGGAATTCTGATAATTTCGATATTGATAAGATGAAAGGAAGTAGGAGCGCCCCAAAAGAAAATTTGATGGGGAAAGCTACTTCTTTGTGAGGGACACGGGGAGCGGGGTGATAACATTCACCCAGTTTACCACTTTGCGAGTGCGTCATTCGCGCAGTTCTTTTTGGATCATTATCTAAAAGATTACACTGGTCATCGAAAGTAATTCTGGTTCACCATCCGACAGGCTCTGAACATGTAATTAAATCACTTCCACATAAATGTCTCGGCATAAAGCAGCAAAATTTAATTCGGAAGTAAACCAATCTGGAAATTGTTTGACCAGTTCTTGATACTCAGGATAAGGTCTTTATAAAGTAACATTGCCTTTAATCTCACTTGCGTTTACGCCATCCTGTTAGCCCATTAGAGAAAAGGTTAGATTCTGTTTAAATGAATTGACCTAAACCAGACGCTTTTTTTTGTGTGTAAAACTTACAAAGGAAACATGTATTAACACACATACTGTACGTTGTACCCCATTCCGTCATTATAGGAGAAAAAATCGTAATGCATGCTTAGCGGCGAATGTTTTCCCTTTACTGTCTGATGTATGCTTACACCTCCCTTATGGAACAAACATAGTGTTACCACAGTGTGTTCACATAGTTGACTATGTGTAAACAATGTGTTAACCATGTGGTCACAGCGTTGTCACAGTGTGGTGTTTGAGATCACATAGTGTACCACATAATTGGCATACTGAACACAGAGTGGCACACATATACCACAGTGTGGCATAGTGTTACGATAGTGTGTTCACATAGTTGACTATGTGTAAACAATATGCTAACCATGTGGTCACAGCGTTGTCACGGTGTGGAATTTGAGATCACATATAGTGTACCACATAATTGGCATACTGAGCACAGAGTGGCACACATATACCACAGTGTGGTACGTACCAAACTATGTGTAAACCCTGTGTTCATAATGCTACCGCAGTCTGGTATTTCAGTTTAAGTGGTTTACCACATAACCCCCACATAGATGACATACTGAACACACTATGAATCATGTTTGACACAGTGTTGTATATTTTGAACTATGTGTACACTCTGTGTTGATAGTGTTGTCACACTGTGGGATTTCAGATCATTCATTTACCACATAATCCACACAGACTTGGTATACCGGACACTGTGACTTTTGCTTACCACAGTGTGGTATATATTGAACTATGTGTAAACCCTGTGCTCGGTGTTGTCACTTTGTGGGTTTCAGATCATTCACCTACATCATCCACGTACTTGACATACTGAACACACTGTGTGGTATACATAGAAATATGTGTACTCCTGTGTCCATGAATGTTGTTACACGGTGGGATTTCAGATCATTGATTGAACACAATAATATCCACATACTTGATGTTTAGGATAAAACACTGCATTTTTTTGTATAACTAAAAAATAATGAAATTAACTTTCCTCACATTTACACAGTAGGTAGCCGCTGAATGACGCACAATTTTGTTGGGTACTGTTTCAAAAATATTGCAGGAAACAGCATACAACAAAATTGTATGCCTATATTAGCTACCTACTGTGTACATTTTTGGAAAGTTATATTTTCATGGGTTTTCAGTTATTCACAATCAAAAGCGTAAACTATTTTTTTAAACATCTAGTACTTTGACACACAACGACTCATGTTTACCACATTTTGGTGTTTATTGAACTTTGCTATAGCACTGTCAGTATGGGATTTCAGATCTTGTACTACCACATGGCATGTTAATCCTTATAAAACCAGGCTATTTCTGGTTTTGTTTTGTTTTGTTTTGTTTTGTTTTTTTGTTTTTTTTGTTTTTTTTTTTTTGGGGGGGGGAGAGCATTTTACCAGTGTGGTCAAAGGATTCAATTATTGTAGTTCATTATAAATGTACATGTATGTATCAAATTAAAAGAATATACCTCACCAGTACATTTACTCCCCAGAGATTTTTATCAAGTTTGTAAAGCAACTTAACTGGTCTTATTATCCAATGAAGTAATGAACCAATAACTTATAGCTGGACAATATACAACACAATTCAAATACACGGTAGTTGCAAATGTTCAATACTTATTTATTTTTCTGATTTCACTTGATACCATTCAAATTTCAAATACTGGCATGGAACAACAGATTCATATGATGTGAGAATATGACCTATACATGTCATTTATCCAACGTTCAGATGATTAAATCATGCATTTAATGTTGTGTTAATACTGTTTACGGATGCATAACATCAAAGACCAGAAATTAAATGCTAGGAGTATTTGTAGTTGTGAAAAGAAAACAAAAAGTGACATGTTATAACTTCCCTGTTTCTCTCATAAATCACATGCTTTCCTATGATTTCACCAGGAGGTACTGCATACAATCTATTGGTCACACGTTTCACTGCTCTGATGTGTCCAGCATCAGCATGGCTCTCCCTGTCTCTATTCGTTACAAATGGGCCATCATGCTCTACATACTTAATGAGAGCAAAGGCATTACTATCGTCTTCCAAAACCACAAAACCATGTACAAATGCCACTTCATTGCCTGTTACTTGTACACAATAATTTCTTCTGGTAGTGTGCCGAGAATATTCAGTAATACGGATTCACACTGTGCACAACTGCTTTCTTGTACACTTAATTACAGAAAAATGTAACAGGATATTCTTGTGGGGTTTTTTTTTTCGTGACATGCTATACCACATGAGTATCACAGGACAATACCACACAGCAGTACCACACGGTAGTATCAACTGGAATTAAAAACAAAAACAAAGCAAAAATAAAGCAAAACGCATATTCCAGAATCTCATTAATAGGCGAGTTATGCTGTGAATTATGACAATTGATTTAATCAGTACTTAACCTGTCCTATACTCCTACAGTATCACCTATTAAGTGGGAGTACTGAGGTACAGCATGTGATACTTCATGTGGTATTTCTGTGGTAATCCTGTGGTATTCCTGTGGTAACACTGTGGTTTTGCTGTGGTATTCCTGTGGTACAGATTTTTGCATAGCTCATGAATATTCATAAAAAGCAACCTAAATTTTAGAAAAATTCAGATAATACTTTTAAATTTGAAGTATTTATGATGGGATTTCCTTTGAACTATTGTCTAATAATGTTTCGTTATACATAAATTTTGTTGTGAAAAGGTAATTTTATATTCAATAACAGTGTTATCTAGTCAGTAACCATGCCTTCATGCATTACAAATATTTATACACCTGATGACTATATGTGGTGACTGATACACCTGATGACTATGTGGTGACTACTACAATGTACTGTGGTGGACTATGTGGTGACTGCCACAGTGTGGTATACTATGTGGTGAATATAGTGTGGTGGACTATGTGGTGACTTCAACAGTGTGGTAGACCATGTGGTGAATACCATAGTGTGGTGGACTATGTGGTGACTACCACAGTGTGGTGGATTGTGTGATGACTACCACAGTGTAGTGGACTATGTGGTTATAACCTTGTGGTCACAGTGTGTGAGACTGTGGTTTTATTCACAGTGTATTCAATATATGTTTTGGACCATGTGGTTACGCTGTGTTTCACACTGTGGTAAATACACAGTGTCCAAAAGTCACATAGTAAACACATATTAAACACATGTGTTCGACACTGTGTTGCACATTGTGTTCCACACTGTGTTGTACACTGTGTTACATAGTGTGGTAAAACTGTGTTCTTTCCATAAGGGCTGGTGTAATGATTCTCCTGATATTTGATGATAACAACGTTAACCCTATGTATTTTATTGCTACATACATGTATTTTACAGATAACACCATGGCAACATTTCATCAAATCAGCAGCCAGAATTTGGAGTGTTCAATCTGTCTGACACTCTTCAACCAACCTAAACTGCTGAAATGTTCTCACACCTTCTGCAAAGACTGTCTGGAAAGTGTCTTTCAAACTCAGCCAAACCAACAAACTATAACATGCCCTGTATGCAGGAAAGAAACACCCTTACCCAGTGGAGATGTGAGTAAGTTACAAACAAACGTACCCCTGAGTTCTCTAGTTGACGAAGTGAAAACCAAGAGCCAGACGTGCACAGTTTGTGAGATGGACGAAAAGCAGTCAGCTATGTCCTACTGTCAGGACTGTGGGACAAATTTGTGTAAAACGTGCACGGCACAACACAACACCTGGAAAGCATTCTGCCACCACAAAGTGGTGCCCGTGAGTAAGGTGTTCTCGGGAGTGTCTCTCGGGAGGCAACGGAAGTGGAACACACGTCCCAGCTCTGATTTCTGTTTCTGTATCGATTGCCGAGAATACATTTCCAATATGTGTGGGATGCTTGAGCACTTGCAAGCTGGACATCAACTAGAAAAGGCATCCACTCATGAGTTGAGAGAAAGGGTAAACTCAAAGAAAACAGCTATTGAAAACCATATCGAGTTCATAAAGACACAACGCAATGAAATAACAAACGTGGTGAAAAAGCTCAACAATGACATCGATGAGGCGTACAAGGAGAACGTGCAGCGGTTGTCAGATAGAAGAAATGCCTTGAAATGTCAAGTGCAAAGATTCTCTGAAAACTTCGAGACGGAATTACGGGTCATGGAGGATGAGAGAAGGCGAACAATTCGTCATATGATGAACACCATGAAAGAACTTGTAACTAACGGCAAGAGGGTACCGCTGGAGAAAGACGCTTTGTTTATACGCGACACGCTGTGCAAGGACTTGAAGAACTTTCTGGAACGAGATGATCCTGACGACCAATCACCGAGAGGTGTGACAGAACGGGCTAAGAAGATTTCATTTAGTAAACACGTGAAGGTCAATGAACTTTGTCTAGGAGATTTGACGAATGTCAAAGCAGATGTAGAGCTCCCTAGCAAAGACAGTATGAACTGCATGACTCGTGCACCAGATGGTAAGATGGCAGTGGGATCGAGTAAAGGCGGAATCCATCTCTACTCCCCTGATGGGGAGTTACAGCAGACCGTGCTGAAGGATGTCAGTATCAATGAAATTGGATTCCTGTCTGATGGCCGATGTGCTGTAAGTAATAAATACAACAATATGTCACTATACACTCCACAGTGGAAGAAGCTTAACGTCCCATTTGAGACGACGAGCTTTCATGACGGAGGAGGGTATGGTAGTCTTACTGTGGACAGAGATGATAATATCTACGTGGTGCATAGGATGCTCCGTAAGATCCAAGTTTTCACCACACAGGGTGGTGCGGCAGTCAGGGAAATAGCATGTGATGGATATTTACCTTTGCAATTATTCTCCTTTCACACCACTGGGAAACTGATTCTGACAGACTCGTCAGATGTCACGTGCTTTGATGATAAGGGGAAAAAGGATAATGTCCTGAAGAAGGAGGGTACGTATGCCTGGCCAGCTGTTTGTCGAGATGATTCGGTCATTGTAGCCTGGGTGAAGCACGAGGAGGGTCTCATCAGTATCGATCGATACACGAGAGATTTCGAGCACGTGAGCAATATTGTCACTGACTTCAAAATACAAAAACCAGAAAGAGGTTGGTACTGTTTACGCGAGTTTAAGAGCGGTGAGATAGGTCTCTGCACTCCAAATAGACTCTACGTATTTGAAACACTATCGTGTTAAATTAGAATGTCGCTGTCGACGTTATAAATTTTGTGTATACATTTCTTGGGGAGAAATTTAATCTGTAAGTCGATGATTTATCTGAATTGTATGGCGACAAGACATTTGCTCCTGCAAAAATATTGCTTTGGTCTCATTTTCTCCAAGGATTTAAGGTTAGGGTTACGGGTGTGATAGGGTTTTAGGTTTAGTTTGAAGTTGTCGAGGATTAGGATTAGGGTTAGGTTGACGTCTGTAACTAGAATTTATCATTATCTTAGCGTGCAGATATTTCATGGGGGCAACTGTTGCAGGAGCAAAATGTCATAGACAATTATTGTATCATGATTGCTTGAATTGTTAAAAAATATGAATATCCTGCGGACGGACACGGATTTAGACGAGTTTGCGTGGGAATTGCCTGCGAGGTGCTGCCGCTACGGCCCTTCTACTGGTGTTCTGCGTGGACCTCTGCGGGCAACCCCCGCGACTCACCCGGAACAAGTTTGAACGTCACGGCTCAAGGACCCGTCACACCTTTCCTGGCAAGCCTTGCTTGTGACTTGCGGGGAACAATTTTTGCTACCCGAGGGTTCCCGCAGATGGCCTTCCCAGTGACAGTACCTAGCACGTATAGTACATGTACCTCGTAGTTGCGCTCGCAAGTCCGAGGTGTTTTGCAACTTACACAATGTGTTGAACAGAGTGCCCTCTTTCGCAAATGAGTGGTATAGGTCGAATGCGAGCGCAACCGAGAAGTCACCGACTGCCCGACATACCCTAGGGCTGCTCCCTGAAATCAGTCCGAGAGTATGTCGGACATGCTTCTCGGTTGCTACACGTGAACGATTTGCAAAGGACGCGAATGGCAAAGTTCAACATTCAGTCTGCAGAAAGATCGCCAAACGAAAGCGGGGCTTCAGAAGCGTCGTTAGTTGTTGTATTACTTCGGCGGATATTTCAGAAAATTGTTATCATTCTTTTTTTTTCGAACCCTTTCCTGGAACTGGATCGTGATTTGCTCATTTTACGACATAACCGCAAACTGTTCGCGCCCCAAACGACCGTTTGGCGCATGTTTAGGGGCAAATCCAAACTCTTGATGATAATTTGTGTGACCTCTTTAAGGTTATACGTTTTCTACAAATCAAGATCGTAGCATACAGTCACATATCAAACAACTGTTTAATAACAAAAATTGTAAAAACCAGCAAAGAGAACGAAATGTTTGATATTTGAAACATGAAATAATGTGTGGGGGAACCTGCGAACAATCAAATGCTTGTGCGGGTAGGTCCTCAGAAAAACTTTCGGCACACACACACAACAGAGAAATGAAAGGTAAAGAAATGAGAAATTCAGGAAAGAGAAAAACTACGACTCATGACCAAGACTCAAGACTCCTTGGAAACATTTCTCCCATGATTATTGAAAAATTTGCGTTGTTCGCATTTCTGTCGCGTGTTCTTCGTGTAATGCGGTAACTGGCTGTACTTTTATAGCAATGGCACACACGACATACGCACATATGTCGTGAGAACTTCGCACAAACTGTGTAAAAATGGTTTTCGGCTTCATTGTCGGAACACATTCGGAGAAAACTTTTCCGAATGTTAGATTTTGCCATTCGCGTCCTTCGCAAATCGTTCGCGTGCTCCGTGAAATATCCCTGTACCGAGCCGGGCTGACCAGATTTAGCTATTCTGTTCAGTCTCAACGTACCGTATATGCGAGCAGACTGCGCCCCGCGCTAGAATTAATAATGATTATTCTTTAGTAGCTGATTATATAATGATGATATACGTCTGTTTCTGAAAATAACTCTTTGAGTGTGATTTATTTATAAAACAAATACATAAATATTCAACACAGTAGAAATAAGTCACAAAATAATCTTGGAGTGCCCAACCTTAGCATAAGTAGTACACTTAATTGTCCTGAAGAAAAGTGTATTATTCATTTTGTTAACCAAAGCAGTAAATCTAAAATATCACAGTTCTTTAGATTGATATATTAGACTTAAAGTATTTGTTGATTAGATAGGATGTACTCAGGGTAACAAAAAATAACACAAAATTGGTATGTACTATTTATTGTATTGTAGCTGTTTAACATCTACATTTTTTGTGCTGTTTGAAGGTTTCCCTTATTTACATTATGTACTGAATATACAATTTATATAAAGTTAATAATAATAGAGATTAAAGTTTGATCCAGATTAGAGTTACGCCAAGTATGTATGCTGTCAAACCAAAAACTGTGATAGGTTGATGCCAACTCGCACAACTAACCACCAATAATAAGCGCGACAGTGAAATCATAACTATTGGACAAGCCGGGGACCGTCCGCGATTGCACGAGGAAACCGAGAGAGCGCCATCAAACGACAACAACACATACAGTGACTGTACCAGCGTACACCAGAGTTCTGTGGCGTACACCGCGTACCAATTCTCCCTATCGCATATATAGCTCTCAGAATCTGAACGCGTGTGGCGCTCTATTTTCTTTTTACCTTTAATTCTTGGGATATAAACTTCCGGTTATGAACGCGCGATGTGTAAATGTACGCTTTTATGCAAATAGAACGCCGAAGTACTAGCATTCACAGTTCGTATTAAATTCTGTCTTATAATCTGTCGAATAATAGAGTTATTTCTAATCTGTAACTTTACATTTGTGACCCTGCACCACAAAACAAACAAAAAGTCGCCGGACATGAAATTTAAGTTAAGAGCATATTCTGAAAGAACATACTTTAGGCTTTAATAAAATGATGTACAACTCAAATCAAATGGACTTTCCTAACATATCTAAATACTGGAAAGAAAGCACACACTCAGGAAAAGTGTGAGCTGAGGAAAGAGGCTCTCAAGTATAGTGTCTGTGAGATGAATGGGACAAAAAACAGGATGTAAGCCACTGCAGTAACAACAATGAAGGGATTATCAGATCACATTGAAATTGAGCATGCCTTATCAACACACTCTGTCCTTAATTAATGCTAACTTTGAAAGCAGCAGCATCATTCTTTCAAAAGTTATAGGAGTTGAAAGTGGAGAGTGTGTACAAGTGTGTATAAGAAATGAAAAGAGGACTCTAAAGACACACTCAATGACACTATTCTGCTAAAAAGTAGAGAGAAACTGCTACAAAACGTACTTTCCTGCCCATTTTATGATCCCAAATTTTAGAATAATGTAGAAGAAGACTTACTCTTCCAGAAAATATGAAAAAGGCAAGATCGGCTCGGTTGACCCATTTCACCTATTTTGAGTCCTCACCCAAAATTAGTGTGTGCAACTTTTTGTTCGTTTTGTGATGCACGGTTTGTTTGTTTATTTTCATTTCCGTCTTCATATAAGAATACACAAATTACAAGTTGCATATACATTGCATATTATACGTACAGAAGAAACGGGGGATTGGATGAATGGGATTCTTCTGCAAAGCGGCCCATGAATGCTGGGCCGATGATGCAAAACAACGAAATTATGGAAAATATCTATAAATGAAGGACGTCACGTGGGCAAACCGCAAAACCGGAAGTGTACACGTACGTCCCAAGAGGGATCGATCAGATATCGGTATCGCAAGGTGATATCGCTTGATATCGGCTATATGCGAAAGGGAGAATTGGATGCCGCAACCGGACTCAACAAGCAAAAAGCAAAAAGCCCCCCCCCCCCACCAAAAAAAAAGAAAAAGAAAAAGAAACAAATAACTAATAAAAAACAACAACCAGCCAGTCAAACAGTACACTAACGAGCAGAATAGCACAGCTTTTCTTTTTCTTTGCTCATTTTTCCATTAATGAATTATATTCATTTCTGGTCAGTTTCCTTCTGGTTGCGTTTCTTACATAGAAACGCAACGCATGTCTTCGGTAATCCCTCGCATTTATCCCCAGGTTGAATTATCCTTCGGTTTTATGTCGGGGGGGGGGGGGGGTGTTTCATCAACGCTTGTCAGCACTGACAACTGTCGGCGCTGACCAATTTCAGCAAAATCCTTGTTTTTGATTGGCTAAGATGCTCTGGTCACTGACTGTTACTATGGTGATTCAAGTTGTCAGCGCCGACAAACGTTGATGAAACACCCCCCTGGTTGAAACTCAGTCAGTAGAGCACCGGGCTACCATCCGGAGGTCTCGGGTTCGAATCCCGATGGAATCCCATTTTCTTTGCTCATTTTTCCACTATCAATTAGGTAACATTCAATGTTGCATCAAGTTGTTAGGTGTTTGATAAGGTTGACAATAAGCTTTCATGGAAATATTGTATTGATGACATTTGCAAAATTATTTTGCGTAACATTGGTGAAATGAACAGATTGAAAATGAATATTATCTTCTTTCATCTGAATTAGTGACACTTTAATCAGTTTTAGTATAACTGTGTTTGAATTGTGGAACCCTTGGCTGAGGTAATACGCACAGTCATTGATAGACAAACTTTTTTCTTTTGCAAAAGATGGCGCTCAGAAATATTGTCAACCTCTAATCCCATCGAGCTCATAATGATTATTTGTTTTTTGAACATAAAGTTTTGAAAATAAAATATTTGCATTCACTTTGGCTTGACCGGATCATTTACTTTTTACTGTAATAATATGCCTAAAACATTGAAATAGGTAACATAAACATACCTATCCCACAAGACTATCCAATGAACTACATCTTGCCTATGAAGGTAAGAACTGTGCATTCTCAAAATATTATCATCATTATTTTTTTTTTCGTAAGGGACCCAGATTTAGGAATAGCTTAGATAACAATATAATAGATTCTGTTACGTTTATGATATTTAGATATAAATTGAAAGAATTTTTTTTCAGATGATAAAGTTGTGATATTTTTTGTACTTCACCTGTCCAGGCGATGGAGTGCACGTTCCCAGACCTCTCTTCCTTCCTTCGCTGCTCCTCCTCCTTCTTTTCCTCCACCCTTCTCGTTCATGGTTGTGCTATAGTGTTATTTGTTCATCCTGTTGCAATATTAACGTCTTTAATCGTCATACGTGCATTTTCCTCTCTTTTTTTGTCTTGCTTGACAACCTTTATGTACCGCATGTAGTGTTGTTTTGTCACCATAACGGTACTCACGGCTAATTGAAAAGATGTTGTGTCGTTGACATTACACTACTATGTTATTTTATGTTTGTAATTTTTTTGTACAACCTTTCGACAAGTATAGCCTATGATAATGCATATCAGTACCATCATATCAATTTTGAATGCCGTAATTTCATTCTACGAGTAATCTAAATCCTGCAAGATTTGCTTCTTAACAGGTGACTCTTTCCCATCACTTTATTCATTTATTCTTGGTGCCTATTGCAAAGCCTTATAGTTTTCTCCATGTACACGCTGTATGATTATTTGTATGCATATAATAGTATCTCATGTATGTCATGATGTATTTTTTTTCCTCTTAAATGGCTAAATATGTATGAAATGACAAATTTATACTTCCGGATACTTCGTACTTTGCATTATTATCATTATTATTATTACTACTACTACTACTTTTTTATTATTATTATTATTTTGATGGTGGAAATGAAATAGATTTGAACTGGTTTGAATTGAATTCATGGAATACAGGGAATATTGCACTCGTTATGGGGCCAATATTACCTGGTATTCGAATCATTACCATCCAATAAACTAATGTATGTAATAATCAACTGCTGATAGTTTCATTAAATCAATAATTATGACAATAGATAAATAATAGCAATCTATTGAGCCTTTAAAAACATTTACTTCAGTCAATTGGAGTTTGCAAAGCCAGGACAATGATGGTTGCTGTCATCTTGGAAAAAGACATTTGTTGAAAGAATCTCCTTCACGCCGTCAACAACGGTCAATTGTGTACTTAGTTTGGACTAGAGTTTGATTAAGGACACTAATAGCCATTGTCTTCTTCTACCGAAACTTGTCATTGTCATTGAAGAGTTTGTAATCATAAGGGTTCTTCAAAATGCACCTATTGGCGAAGTTGCGATGAACTTTGTACACATTGACCAAATTTCTTGTTGTCCTGCAATTAAGAAAGCTGGAGGTAAGGAATGAAATAGGAATAGGCAAACTTTAATGGAGAAACTATTCACGGGTAGTAGGGCAAGCCTGCAAACAGCTGCTGGAATGCAACTGAGTATATGAATATAAGAATGACCCAAGTCCATGGAAGACCATTTCGAGTAAACTAAAAAAGACTTCATATCTTTTTTATTTGTCCAATAATATTCTATTTAAAGGGAAGATAAACCCCAAGAACAATGTGGATTGAGTGAAAACAGCAACATTAGTAGAACACATCAGTGAAAGTTTGAAGAAAATCGGACAATCGATGCAAAAGTTATGAATTTTTGAAGTTTTGGTGTTGGAACCGCTGGATGAGGAGACTACTAGAGGTTATGACGTATGAGTGGGCAACAATACCAAGAAAATATAAAGAAAATACTACAAAAATCCATTTGTCATGAAAATTACAAATTCCATCAACTTGATATTGACATATGTTAAGGGTAGCAATTATTCCCCCTGCTTTCTGAAAGCGGTTGGTCCACTGCTCTTTCATAATTCTAGAAAAGTGTATTTTTGTTGAATTTCCGTTATATTTTCTTTGTATTGTTGTCCACTCATACGTCATATCCTCTAGTAGTCTCCTCATCCAGCGGTTCCAACACAAAAACTTTAAAAATTCATAACTTTTGCATCGATAGTCCGATTTTCCTCAAACTTTCACTGATGTGTTCTACTAATGTTGCTGCTTCCACTCAATCCACATTGCTCTTTGGGTTTACCTTCCCTTTAACTGTGATGGGAAGGCAACATTGTATATGCAAATGAGAACATATATTATTATGACAATTAACATTTACATTAATTGTGGAGAGGCCATTTTGTGTGGTGGACTTGGGTCGTTCTTTGATTCATATGGACTTGGGTCCTTCTTTGATTCATATACATGATATTCTGCTATAGAGATTAGAGAAGGATGAGAGAGGGCGCTATTATATGAATGTAAGAAAGACCCAAGTCCTTCATTCTTACATTAATATAGGATTTAACTCATTCATTTCAGGCACTTCCGGGGGTAACTAGGATTTATCATTTATACACAAGATGAGTCCATGCATAAGCTACAATTTCCCATGTCCAACTGAATTTGGCCAAGAATTGGACTTGGGTCGTTTTAATATTCAGGTCTTCAACTGTTTGTCACTTCTCAAGAGCTACAGATTCATATCCGAGCTACAGATTCATATCCGTCTGGTTGTAGTAGGCTATGATCGGCTTAGCTTCTCTTTTCCAAGAGAGAAAAATGTAATTCTTTCCAGCCTAACCACTGAATAATTTCTGTCCAATTTCCCTGTTTGTGTAGCAAAATGCATTCCCTACTTGACATCTAGCATCCTTAGATATTTGTGAGAATTCTTTTTCCTCGTACGACACACACAGTGCTTCCTTTCCAGTGGAACTCATGACAAAGATTCATTTTCTGCTGCATGTAGATGTTATCACCAATAAAAGTAAAGTAACTAAGAGAAAACGATGTAAATGGTCACATGCAATAAACAATGTACAAACAATGGCTTCCGGTACTCATATGTTACTTATTCTTCACCAGAAGTTTCTGTCACTACCAAATAACCACAATCGGTGAACATCTCAGAGCTATTTACAATCCTCTTTATAGGCAAATGAGTTGACTTGCGGTTTGATGCAGCCTCGGAGAGTCTGTAATGCTGTTGTGTGTGTGTATATGTATGTGGTTTGTTAGATTGAACTTAGGTGCATTCACCGTGGTATTCTGAAGTATTACAATCTTAACTGCAACCTTAAAAGACCCGGGAGAATGTGGATACCATGGAGTGAGAAGGCTGGCCTAGTCCGATGTATTCGAGAATCCTGTCATGATCGCACTGTTTACACCAAGTAGGTTCAAGAGATGGAGTAACAGCAGTGTTTTCCCTTTGATCCCATGTTTGATGCCGCCACTAAGAAATATTTGAAGTATGTGCTAAACTGGAGCTGCCTCACAGATAGGAAGACAATTGATTCATGTGGCATTGCATCATGACTAGTCATTCTCCGAGGAAGATATGTCCTTATGATGGTAGTTCTACGCTTCGCTGTCCCTTCTTATGAAATATGAGCGGTACATAACGGTACAGACACAGGGAAGTGCGAATAAAAATTCCATAAAAAATAATGAAATAAGAATTAAAATTATCCGACTTTACATATTTTTACACTAATGTAACATATAAATGAATAAAGAACTACACTTGAAGATTATACCGTGTGTAGAAAATGATCGGAAAGATAATAAAATCGACTTTCCAATAAGGGTGCAGTTCATATATTTTCAAAACGTGGGGCTAAGATTTACGCTTTCTGACATAATCCTGGAAAGGAGTTATTTACTTTTTCATATGCCATATCATTAGCTGAAATTTAATTTCCTTTAATACAAAAACCTACAAAATATAGCCGACATTATGTTAGCGTTCCAAATGAATCATCTCTTTGCTCGGAAAGACGGCGGCATCGAACCCCGATCATCAAAGTCACAATTGCACCTGTGGAATTCTGTTGTACGTCAAAAAGAAAACTGACAGTTGTTTGAATGTTTACAGTCAGCTGGAACTCCATTTCTGAAACCTCCTTGTTTACACCAGCTTTATTTCTGATCTCTCCGTAAGAACACACACAGCTGAAGAATCTCGACTAAATGACGAGCATAAACTTCAATGTAAACATTCGCTCAGTGGCAATTCTATCCTAGCAGGCGTTCGCCAGTCGTAGTTTTCGCGTGTACCTCGGTGGGCAACATAAAGATCCATTCAATATGTCCGCCTTTATGTCTCTGTGCTATTGTATCTTTAAAGATCAAAGATTTCTATACACTGACAGTAAGAAACCACCATACCTGACTTCCATCCTTGGCCGAGACGTCTGCCATGTTGTTCCTCCTAACCATGGACAATGAGAGGAAAGTTGGACGGAGGACATATTCATGAGTGATTAGAACTGAAAGACAGGGAAGACGGGGAGAAGATATGAAATAAATGAAAAGTCTGATAATGAAAGAGATGTAGTCATGAAGGGACAGAAAGAGATATAGAACAAATGTAAACAAGAGGAGATTTCTTTAAAGAGTTAATTGAAACAACAGAGGAAAACAAGAACAGAAAGTAAACAGAACAAAGATAGGTGGTAAAAGTAGGCTATACAAACAGAGAGGAGAGAGAGGGAGAGAGAGGGAGTGATCGAAAGGAGGCCGGAATGTAAGACACAAACGATGCAAGAAAACAAGAAACAACAGATCAAGGCATGGAAAAATAGGATTAAAAAAAAATTACTGAAGAACGGAGAGAAGAGAGAGGCACAAAGGAAAAGATATCACCCAGTGACATATGTCAATAATGAAATCAACAGAAATAATATAAGACGAACCTGGAGAGAAGATAGGACAGTTCAAATCAAGAATGAGATAAATACAAATATCGACTGCTACAGAGGGAAATGGTAAAACTATTTGCATCGAGGTGATTTCTCAACAGTGCTATGCCCCGACACGAAATTGAAAACGATAGAACGATTGTCCTCAAACTTTCATTGATGTGTTCTACTAATATTGGTGCATTCACTCAGAGACGTTGAAAGAGATATCTTCCCACCTCCCTGATTCACTCAAACCACATGTATATTGGTAGACTTGTTCTTTAAAGAGAGTGTTGAGTGGAAATGTAAAGAGAAGGTAAGTATATTGCAGTTAACAACAAAATCATAATTTATACTACCTGGAGTCTTCAGCTAAATGCACAGATCATATTAGTCTTTGCTTGATTATTCGACATCCTCAGACAATACACTTCCCGCGTCTCCTTAAACGCCTATTGCAGAAATCGAGATTTAATTTCAAAAACTGAAACCCCATCATGTTGCTAATATTCATTACTAATGATGTTTAACCAGTGATGATCACAGACAAGAATGTAATCGAATGGATCGAAACCATGCACACACACAAAAAAACAAACCATGTTATCATTAATGACCAAACGATTGAATCACATCAATTATGGATCTCTGTGGTTACTGACTTCTTGCTTCCTTGAAACCCTGGGAAGGCATACAGACATCAGAGTTTTTCTCTTCAGTTCAACGAATGTTCAGTTCGGCTTTTGTTTGGCGCGCTTGTCCACAATAGGGAGTGACCGAAATATTGCGCAGCCACACAGTGTGCTGGGGTCCCGTCTCCAAAGAGTATAGCAAGCATTGCTAATCCTTATGATTCCATTATGACTTTGTTCAAAGTTTATTACCTTATGATCATGATGACCATGTAAGTATTCACTGGCTGATGTAAATATATAACATGAAAATATAAAATATTTTGTTTGACAATTTGTTTCAACAATTACGACAATGACAAGTGAATAACATGACATAATTTCTATCTTTTACGAAGTATCGTAATGAAGGACTTCACCGTGAATCTCAACCACAGAAATAACGACTTGACTTTATCTCTTTAATACATTTACTTCAGTACTACATGAGGTAGGTAAACTCCACTGTCTGACTTCTGGCGGAGGTATTCAGCATAGACTTTAGATTAATTATGCATATTACATACTGCATAAAGCGATTGCTTAGATATTGAACTAATATTTTGCGCAAGACCGACAATCCCTCCCCTTGAATGATAATGATAATGATAACATGGATAATGTTGGATTTTTTTTTGGTAATATCCTATAATGTGACTCTCGTCTCGGAGGCACAACTGAAGGAGGATGGGGTTGGCCCCGACAATTCAAGGCCTGGGTAGTGTGAATGACCCCCCCCCCCCCCCCAAGAAAAAAAAAAGAAAGGAAAAAAAGAAACACATACGTAAATGCACACACACACAAAGACACACTGATTTTTTTTTCCCATTCACTGAAAATGAATCGAAGTTATTATAATTTTTTTATCAATTTCCATTGTCATTACGTATATATACTATACCTATTTCGCTGGAGCGTTTCTTAGCAAAGATTGATGACAAAGTGTAAGTTTGTTATGAACTAATTTGCAAACTGTGCTATGATGCGATTTTTATATGTACACACACACACATATATATATATATATATATATATATATATATATATATATGTTGTTGTTTGTTGTTTGTTTTTATTTCCGAAACAATAAAATCATATACAAGATAAACAGTGTTGAACATGACATAACTGAAACATGAATCAAGATTGAAGTATCAAAATACAATGAAAACAAGTTGACATGTGATAATGATGATAACATGTAACGGTGGATAGCCCATTTCAGATCTGTCAACATGATAGATCTGTTCTTCCATGGGGTCTAAGATTTATAAACATATAATAACTAACATGTCTTTCATTCATACCAAACATAATATCTAAAATCATATCACAAAACAATCCCTCAAACACCCCCTCCCTCCCCCCCCCCCGAATCATCTTAGATCTCTGGTGACATAGGGTAATATACATGTAAATACATACAACATATATTCATCAATTCATTTTCAATAATTATACTATTTTACGGTTCAAAATCTACATATACGATTTTTGATTTCTCTGTGGAAATCAGTAAGGCTGCTCGACTGTCTAATAGACAAAGGTAGATCATTGTACAATGTACTACCACGATATAAAAATGTACGTTTGCAATTCTGAGAATTAGGTTTCGGTAAAATCAGTTTCTCACATTGTCTTAAAGAGTAACCGGTTTCTTTGTAAATAAATTTATCACGTAAATAGGTAGGTGCCATTTCATGAAGAATTTTGTACATCATCAAATAAACATGCCTTGTGCTGCGACTTTGTAAAGTTTCCCACTTCAGATTATCATGAATTTCACTTATTGATTTATGTTCAGACGACTTTACTTTGAGTATTATCCTGCCTGCTCTGTTTTGTAGTTTCTGTAACGTTTCTACATGGGATTTGGCTGCTGAGTGCCAGATCATATCACCATAATCAAAATGAGGTAAAATTACTGAATTATACAGCAATATATATATATATATATATATATATATATATATATATATATATATTTATATTTATCTATTTATTTACATATACGACTACTACATGTGTGAGCTACAACTTTTGGTTTTCCCTTTTCCTAATACAATTTTCAGTTGTTGTTTTTTTCAAGCTTAATAGTACCACGCATAATAATAGCTAACTCGATGTGATTTTCTTCATGTCAAAATGGGGGTAAATCAAAATACATGAAATATCAAAGGTAAATATGCAATCCCATGAAATTTAATAAGTACTTTATATGCTTATGGATTCATGTAACTATGTCTATTGCTTTTCACATCATACTCAAACAATTATCATCATTATCTTAAAAAAATAAACAAAAACAACACTCTTTAGGTCGTGAATTCTACTAAGAACTGCCTCTTATAAGACGATTGAGCACGGATAACATCCTATAAATTTTGCTAATGGGGACGTGAAATTCTTGGGGACATTTTTTTTTCTTTAATGAGTTGCCTCTTTTCATTTTCGGATTAATGAACCATTTTTTTTTCATTTACTAAGCTTCCTGTATTCGAACAACCAAAACCTTGGATTAACGGACCGTATAATGAATAAAGAACTTTCGAAAAACGAACCGTAAGAATAACGAAACATTGAATTAACGAAATGCCAGGGAAGGGCTTGAAGAGCAGCCCTGTTATAGAATTACTAGCTACCCGTAGGATGAAAATATAATCGTCAGCTCGAATAATAAAGTTAAAAACATTAGATGACCAAAAACCATTGCAAATTGATCTATCAGAAGTGAGCATCCGGGTCGCAGGATGCGGACAATAACTGAATGTACGTTTTGTCTTTGCTCTGAGTACCTGCAAATAAGTAGATGATTTCTGCTTTGTACGTGCCGCATAGTGTAAGAGTTGTGAAAAATGTATCCTTTCATAACTTAAAAGATAACAACACATGCGTAAAGTATAGGCCTTTATAATATAAATGTCATATTATGACAGACATTAAACCACACACGAAAAAAAAAATGAAAGACAGAGACATGAATGTAAATCAATATGATTTATGACTTTACCAATTGCGCTGTGATATTTTCATTATATGCATAGTTTGCGGATGACAATAAAATGCCTCATTAAAAGCTCCGTGTGTAATGATTATTGCCAATATCACATCAATGAAAAATAAATGAATGAAAATGAAATGAAATGAAATCTAGATGTCGTGTTCAAAACTAAAACAATGTTAAGTAATCAATGGAATAACGAGGTGTTAAGTATGTATCATTGCATGATAGTGCAAATAAAAAATCCTGAAAGATTGAAACGTCCTTGACCAGTCATAATCGCAGACAAGGGGATAATCAACCAATACATCAAAATGATTAAGGCAGTGTTGGTGTCGAATTCTTTCTAGAAAAAAACCCCCACATTTTATGTGGTTTCCAATAAGTCGTGTCTTACCACTTTCTTGAAACCATAGCGGAAATCAGACAGACATTACAACAGCTAAACATGTTGCCAAGTAAAATGCGCAGTCTCACTACGCATGCCTTCCCTCCAATGACATCAACAGGCTAGAATCACCAGCATGATTGTCAGAACTTTAATTTTTCCACGATGCGGAACATCACTTTGAGCTTAACTCACACCGTATTGAAGACTCGGTGTGTAATTTGACATGTTTACTCTGGGAGGTCAAGTCAAGTGGTTGAATTCTTGCCGGGATAATACTCATCGAGTTGGAGTCACTCTTGATTTTACAACGATAGGAACAGGGACTGGGGTTTAACAAATCGTTATAAAACAAAGAAAAAGGATGTCTTCCTTGGTCTTGTTGATCGCTTGCTTCTTGCTCGTCGAGCCGTTACTTTCTTCTTCAACTCCGGAAAGTATCACGACGTGTATGTCTTCTTTACTTTTCTTCCTTTAAGGATATTTTCCTACTCTCTTCATATGTGTGATCAGTCGTTTCACTTGCTAAAGCGTACCTGTATTGAAAGACGAATTATTTCATCTCGCAGCGTACCAGGCTTACCAAATCAATTCAGGCACTTATTTTCTTTTTAATAATTTGTCATTTGGTTCAACTAAATTACACCAATGATTTGGTTTTATGTATCATAATACCCTTTTCTAATCTTTCAATTCGATAGTGAAAATAGGCTAAAAATACAATAGAATTAGTAGGCCTACGAACACCCGTTTCTCCATTCGACAATAATTGAGGAATTTTAAAGCGGCAAAACACTAAACAATTATGAATGCCAAATAATGTGAATCTTTTATCATGTTATCACTTGATTAATTTCACTTGTAACATTCTCTTCGTGCCCGATCCTTGTGCCAGCAGATTTCCCTTTCAACTGTTCTGGAAAGCCACTAGATCTCGACATATGGTGTGATAGAGTACCATGCATTGCTAACGATGATAGCTGGGTTTTACAGGCACCTCCTGGACGGCGATTTGTCTTTGACATTGAATCTATCAACAATGTAGTAATGGGATTTCACACACTGGATGAAATATCTAACCAAACGTCTCGGACTCTGATTCTGAATCATACCCTGTCTTCCCCCGTTTTGTCATTGTCGCATCAAATGAAACTGCATATATGGAGCGTATGCCTACCCATTGAATTTCAAGATGCATGTGAAGTGTTACGAGGGTAAGTATTTATTTCCTCCTATACGATGGAGACTTCTGTTGCTTTTAATCATACTCTGGATATTCCTTGAACAACATGAATGCACATCTATTTTTTTTTTCGTTCTTTCGAAATAAGATGCATTCACATGTTGATTAAAGGCGACACATTAATCGAGTCATGAAAAGGGCATTTGTGGGGGAATGCACCTTCCACTCTGCTTTTTAGCATTCCTCCCCATTTCCAGCATTTCCGTTCAGTTGAAAATATTCTGCATATTTATCGTTCATTGTGTATTGTGATGTAGTCGTGGGTATTCAATTTCTGTAAAATATTCATATGTTTCTTTATAAATGGAAAAAATGAATGAATGAATGAATGAGTGAATGAATGAATGAATGAATGAATGAATGAATTAAATGAATGAATGAATGAAATGAATGTTGAAACTGACATTGTGAATTCCATTCTCCGCATCACGCAGTGTATATACAAAACAAACACTGTCGGACTTACTGACACCTTTATACAAAAGTACATTGCCTTGTGATTTATGTAAAATTCCTTTGTCATAATTCTATTATTGTTATAATAAAATATTATGGCCTTTGTGTAGTAGGGTATTTGTTTAATCGCTCAGCAGATGTTCAATATTTGATTTAGGCTGTGTAAATCTCATGAATGGATAAGCAATATACACATTGGTACTTGTATCTCAAGTATAAGTTTTATCTCTTATGATTCAACAGACACATTAAACTTTCGAAATTGATTTTGTACAAGCGATGAAAAAGAAAATATGATGTATACGATAAACATTGGTAATAATACCTCTCAAGATGTCTTTGAACTGATAATAAATTATCTCTTTTTTTTTGTCGCTCCCCTTTTAATCATAGCAGGAGAGAGGATTAGTTATTGGATTTCCGCTGGGCAAATCTTTGTAAAGAATTCGAGCCTACATTTCGTGTATTTCAGTATCTATGTGTCAAACTAAATCATATTTGTTACACCTGTTCGTCTCCTTTCCCGGCTTCGACAAGAGGACACGCGAAATACATTCAGGAAAAGAGCTAAAGACTATGATTCTACACTGTAGTTCATTTTAATTTGTCTGTGTATCGCAAATGGGACAAAAATTCGCACTACCAATTTTGCGTGGACGACTCATATTAGGTGCAATGGGTAAACATATTGTCAATCTTGAGGGTATTTGTCATATTTTTGGAAGAGTAATGTTTCTTCTTCCTAATTTTGTTTATTTCTCAAATATTGGATAATGAGACGGATGGGAAATTGTGTTTTTCCCGTTTTTATCAAAACTCTTCTTTCTCGAATAGTTTGATTAGACATGCCTTAGAGTTTCCTTTTTATTTCTTAGAAACCCCTTTACATACTATACTCTCTCAACTCCAAAAGCTTTTGCAATGATGACACTAGTGTATTTTAAGGTACCATCAGTCATTGATAGAGTGAGTTTAATGAGTGGAAAAGTTTTGTTAATCTGATAATCAATATATTGTTGTTGCTCCAGAGTTATGGTTTTAAAGTAAGCACATGATATATGCTAAACTTCAAACCCACCTCTCTCAGTAAACACTTTCCCACAGGGTATACGTTGATTCCGTCAATTAGGTTTCGTAAGTCGATTTGTTTTGGGTTATATGTCATTCCAAAGCTTAAGGTCTCTTCATTCAGAATCTGCCCTTAACGAAAAATTCATGTTAGGCGACATTTTCGTGAATTTATGGTGCAGGGTCATATTCATTGATAATTTCCATCAATGATGAGTGAAGTATGGAATTGCTCAGAGCAATATTACCTTCTGTTTTTCACATAGCGACACTGGCGTAGCCAGGGGGGGGGGGGGGGGGCGATGGGGGCGGTCGCCCCCCTAAGATTTGGACCGGGGATTTGGGAGGCGAAAAAAAAAATGCGTGTATACTGTATGCATGCACATGAAGCGGGTCTCCTTCGCAACCTTTCATCAAATAAGATATTTTTTTTTTTTTATATTTCACTCAAAGTGTGCACCAGATCGTTGAATTTCAATTCAAAATATGCAAAATTTCTCGTGCTTGGGAGGGGGTATCCCCCTCCCAAACCCTCCCCCTCTGTGCCTCTTTCCCTAGCTAAGCACACTTTTTAGATTTACAAAAAATTATGAATAATTCTGAGTGCACAAGCCTTATCACTTATATTCCGAAAACTCAAGGTTCCCTCATGTATAAGGGGAATTTCCCCTTTTAATTGACCCTTTCCTCCCTCAGCCCCCCCCCCCAATCAGTTTTTTTTTTTTTTTTGGGGGGGGGTGATTTCCCAAATGTTGATTCCATCAAATATGCGTATACGAGATATCTCAATTTCAACCTTAAAAAGGCAAAAGCTCCATCGGAAGGGAAGGGTGGAGATAACACTCGCCCACGCCTTCTCCCTGCTTGCCCCCCCCCCCCCCCCGCCATGCATAGAAGTAGACTGTGGCTATACCCAGATCGCTTTATTTCAATTCTAAAAAACGCAAAAGCTCCACGAGCGGGAGGGGGAATCCCCCTTCCCCTAAGCTCTACCTCACTAGACTTTATACATACACACAAATGGTGCACATTCGGAATAAGAGCTAAATTCCGTGATTTTAACACTTCGATGAAAAAGTATTGCACCAAAAATTTGCACCAGATCGCTGAATTTCATGTCTGATAACGCAAAATCACCTTCGTGTGGCAGGGGATATGCCCCTATCTACACCCTCGTGTGCATGCTTTTTCTGTTTGATTGCTGAACAGACAGCGTTCATGATATTCAGTGTAAGAATTAATACAAGAAGACTAGTGTATTTAAATTATACCATTTTACAGGCAAATTGTTCAATAATAATCAACACTAAAATATACTGCAACCTTAAACAAGTGGGACTGTTTCAACTCGTTAAAACACGCAAAAACATGCATCAAATTGCACCATTTGCAACATCAAAATGCAAAAAGTTCTCACCGTGGGAGGGGGGACACCCCCCTCCCACACCCTCCCCTCCCCCCCCCCCCCCCCCCCCCCCTCGCTCGCTCGCTCCACTCGCTCGGGTTCAGTCGCGTTCATGATATTCAGTGAAAAGAATTAATAGAAGAAGTGTATTTAAATTATATCATTTTATAGGCAAATTGTTCAATAATAATCTACACTAAAATATACTGCTACCTTAAAGAAGCGGGACTGTTTCACGTCGATAAAACGCGCAAAAACATGCATCAAATTGCACCATTTGCAATATCAAAATGCAAAAAGTTCTTATCGTGGGAGGGGGACACCCCCTCCCACACCCTCCATTCCCCCTTCGCTCGCTCCGCTCGCTCGGGTTCAGTCGCGTTCATGATATTCAGTGAAAAGAATTAATACAAGAAGTGTGTTTAAATTATACCATTTTATAGGCAAATTGTTCAATAATAATCTACACTAAAATATACTGCTACCTTAAACAAGTGGGACTGTTTCACGTCGATAAAACGCGCAAAAACATGCACCAAATTGCACCATTGCAAAATCAAAATGCAAAAAGTTCTTACCGTGGGAGGGGGGGAAACCCCCCTCCCACACCCTCCCCTCCACCCTCGCTCGCTCCACTCGCTATAGGGTTCAGTCGCGTTCATGATATTCAATGAAAAGAATTAATACAATAAGTGTATCTAAATTAGACCATTTTATAGGCAAATTGTTCAATAATAATCTACACTAAAATATACTGCTATATACCTTAAACAAGTGGGACTGTTTCACGTCGATAAAACGCGCAAAAACATGCATCAAATTGCACCATTTACAACATCAAAATGCAAAAAGTTCTTACCGTGGGAGGGGGGACACCCCCCTCCCACACCCTCCCCTCCCCCTTCACTCGCTCCGCTCGCTCGAGTTCAGTCGCGTTCATGATATTCAGTGAAAAGAATTAATACAAGAAGTGTTTTTAAATTATACCATTTTATAGGCAAATTGTTCAATAATAATCAACACTAAAATATACTGCTACCTTAAACAAGTGGGACTGTTTCACGTCGATAAAACGCGCAAAAACATGCACCAAATTGCACCATTGCAAAATCAAAATGCAAAAAGTTCTTACCGTGGGAGGGGGGACACCCCCCTCCCACACCCTCCCCTTACCCCCTCGCTCGCTCCGCTCGCTCGGGTTCAGTCGCGTCCATGATATTCAGTGAAAAGAATTAATACAAGAAGTGTATCTAAATTATACCCTTTTATAGGCAAATTGTTCAATAATAATCTACATCAAAATAAACTGCTACCATAAACAAGTGGGACTGTTTCACGTCGATAAAACGCGCAAAAACATGCATCAAATTGCACCATTTACAACATCAAAATGCAAAAAGTTCTTACCGTGGGAGGGGGGACACCCCCCTCCCACACCCTCCCCCCCTCGCTCGCTCCGCTCGCTCGGGCTCGGTCGCTTCGCTCCCTCGCAGACTAACCGCCCCCCCTAAGATGAAATCCTGGCTACGCCGTTGCATAGCGAGCACCTCATCATGAAAAGATTTGTTTTCTTCATTAATAGTTTTCCACTATATCGGAAACATAATATCTATCAAAAGCAATTACTTTAAATGGTATATACACAAGCAGAAAAACCTTAACTTTTTAACTTGGAGAGTATAAGGAATGTAATTTTTTTATATCACTGTAGTTCAAAATACATTAAGATATCAGTTCCGTGTCGCCTGATCTACTGATCATTCATTAATTATGTTAATAGTCAAAAGGATACTGACAAGATATCTCCGGACGGAATCCTCGGAAAGTTATGAGTCTCTTTTTCTTTCTCTTATATTTTTTTCTATGTGGGGGCTGCAGCCCAATGGGGCCCCAAGCCCCCCTTTTCACTGTTCCGCAGCCCCTGGGTATAATGCACTTTTGTATTCACAATTACGCCAGTAGCAATACTAGTAGTACAAATCATTACTTCAAACGTGTAACCATAAGGGATATATAATGTTCATTCGTTTTCAAGAAACACCATTCGTAAAGCTGGTTGATGGACCTTCTCCCCTGGATGGCTTAGTGGTTCTGGAGTCAGACAGATATGTGTGCTATGATGGCTTTAACCTCAGAGCTGCTGAGTTAGTCTGCAAAGAGCTCGGCTTCACAGCAGTGAAAGATTTTTCAGCTCAAACTTTGTCAAGATCTGCAACAAGATTGAACAAGACTCAACGGCTTTCATGTCCTTACGGTAATTGAAGTATTGCTTATAATTTGATGATAGTAGTGCGTAAATGGGTGCGTCAGCGTTTCGTGATTTTCATGATATTAGATTGAAAGAAACATAACCCTATAAGGTTTTGTAAATCCGAATTTCATGCAACAAATTAGATTTGAACACTAAGGAAAGTTCTAATGACTTGACTCAGTTCTGAAGAAAGATCAAATCACTGTCACTTGTGGTAATCGCTTTCCCATCTAAAAATTCAGAATCCCATTGTAAAGTGCATTTGTCGGGCTGGGACTTGGGGATCCATTCCGACTTGTGCTTGTCTACAGAGTAACATCATACCAGATAGTTCTGCAGTTTAGAGTTCGTAGACAGCATTTGGTGCTTCAACACGTTACTCTTCAGAATTGTGTAATTCCTTCAGTGGAATCGAATCCAGTGATTTGTCGGTCCACGTGACGAGTCGGTGTTGTGCCTGGGTTTTCTTGTCGTTTCTCACTTACACTGAATAAAATATGGAACGTACTTGTGAGTGTCCACTACTCATTATTTGAGTGACCACCAAGAGCCTACGACAATGTGCTTGGTGTTTTTCTCATTATTGAAATATCAAAACAACATCATTTCAGATCAACGAGTATACCAAACCTTTAAATAGATTGTAAATGACTCCAAAAAATAGTAGTGACACAGTTTCAATGCTATTATTTCGTGTTTGTTACCTGCTTTTTTTTTTTGGCTCTTTTTAAAATTTGTTCCCAATTTTGTATATCATACTCATATTTATTTCAAAAGATGATTTATGCGTAGATAACATGGATAATTTACCTTTAGTTATCAGTTCCTTTCATTCAATGGTTTTATGGGTATAACATTTTTAAATTGAGTTGTGCTTTAATTACGGCTTCTGCAGTACTGACGCATTTCTACGCCTCAATCTTCAAAGCATAATAATTGTGTAATGTATATTAATGTCACGAGGCTCTGTTTTAAAGCTGGCCCCTTGGCACTAAATCAGACTACCATGTGTATTCAAATAAAATACTTCGTACATAAAACAATGAATAAATAGATATAAAAATATCAATGCGCAGGTTCGCAGCATGAACGTGTTCAAGACTGTCTGTCTAAAAGATCTGAGTGTTCCTGGAACAAGGCTGTGAGACTAAAATGCCGAGGTGAGATAAGTTTACTTATTTGTTCATACATTTATAATGATAGTCATTTTGTTAGTGGAAGTGTATAGACATTTGATACGTTACCACATTCTGACAAAATCGTGGACATAAAAACCTACAAGTAAGAAAAATACTATAATTGCTTTGTATAAGTAAGATAAAATGGGACTTGTCAAAGATAGAAGGTTAATTGTTGGGTGGTAGAAAGCTTAAAAGGATCGTATAGTTTTGGTTGAGACCTACTTTCAGGTTTCTAACATTTTTGGTCAATAATGAGAAACCTCTTATGAATATGAAAGAGTATGTAATTCCATGAGGAATTTGAACGTTTATTTGATGAACATTGGTTTTGAAATGGCTGAAATATCCAAATCAGAACGATTCTAATAAAGTGTGGGACCCACACTTTACAACGATCGGTTGTTTTACTTTTGGGGGATGTTTCAGTCATTCCAAACCCGATTTTCATCTTTTAAAAAACGTTTAATTCCTCGTAAAAGGGTATGCTCTGTACTATTTCATAAGTGTTTTCTTGCTATCTCGCAAAAACTTAAAAGCCCAATTCTCATCTCCACCAATACTGTACCATCCCTTCAACGGTGCACCACGTATTCTTTCTAGGGTATGTGTTTGGCCCTGAAAAGGGTCTACCCAGTCCCGTCGTTTCGGCGAGCATGTTCTCGCCGTTCTCAACGTTAAGCCTTCTACCACCCAACGTTCTACAGTCACGGAAGCCTTCAAAGATTTCAGAAGGTTAATTGGGTAATTCTAATTACCTTTCTATAAGATGCTGATTTATGTACTCAAGAAAACTATAATGAAAGCTTAGATTTTCGCAAGAAAATACAATTAATGAAACATGCAAAACATCACGTCTTCGAACCTTAATATCAGAAACAAAAATGAGAAAACCGTTGATTAAAAATAAAACCCGGGTTGGTCCATCGGCATACTAAAATTAGACCGATACTCTGCAGCAAATTGTGTGATTTGTGTGAGTATGTGTGTGTGTGTGTGTGTGTGTGTGTGTGTGTGTGTGTGTGTGTATCTGTCTGTCTGTATAATCACGATGATGACTTTTTGTGATTTTTTTAAGTGGCGTAACGTAGTATGAATCTCCAAAGAAAGTAATATAATCTAGCAAAACAGCTTGAGCGTTCTACATCACACCTACTTATTTTACTCAGGAGGCGTTGGTTTAGGAATTGAAAGGTAATTTACTTAGGATACTTGACCTGGTATTTACAATAAATCAAGGACATATTTTCACAATGTGAAATCTAACGATTCGTGATTCTTAAAAATCACTGGTGTCCCATTTTTTTTTTTTTTTTGTCTTTCATTCCCTCCAGCCACATGGAATAATATCACGCACGGATTTTTGTCTGTGCATTTTGTTGAGTCTAGTCTTACTTAGAGCTAACAAATAACTTATATTTTCTGCCAGAATGTATCGAACTTTATAGATATTCAAACTGAGAGCATACATGCAAATTAGCAAAGACTACACAAGCAGAGAAAGTTTCAAATTCTCGAATTTTGTGGAAATTCAAGCACATCTTATGGGTCTCATTGCTTTTCGTTGGCGGCATCTTAATTTTGTTTTCTCGTGCGCAAGTAGGTTTCATCATAAAAAGAAAGACAAATAAGAATCATTGATCAAAAGCAGTCTCCGTTGATAGAAGGTTTTTTTCGGTTGAACAATGCAGACATTTTCCCCCATAGCTTCATACACAAAGTTGATTACTTTGACTTCGTTTTACATACCTACTGCAGTACATGCGATTATTTTGAAAGTCCTGTGACATAGGGTTCATTCACATTAAGGGTACAAGTGATTATTTTTTCCCCATATTTCTCTTTTCATGATCATCACCCTCTGCCTTTCGTTATTGTGCAAATATTGGCCCGTCTTACGTTTATTTCATGACAATGTTTTAAAGCTCCTTCTTCATTGAAATTTCATCATTCCGTTGACAGATTAGGTGACGGTATAAATAGGGAACTGTTCCATGTACTTTGTTGAAAATAAAATTGGTCTGAATGAAAGCAAGGCCAGCTGTAGAGTCATTGGTCTTGTAGTTTTTGTCTTGTAGTATTTCGGCAATCGTGAGTAACAAAGGAATATAATTTTAATTGAATTAGGAAAGAGCCGCGAATTGAAAAATGTCAGTTCGGAATAATGAAATATTTGCAAGTTTTAACCATCTTATTCTTCAAATTCATGAAATTCTTCCGTCGATAGTTTTTTTTTTCAATGCAACTGATTGACAAATTGCCCTACATCTTATTCTTTATGCACGCAGAACCTGGATTTCTTGGCTGCTACCAGGGAGATCTTCACACGTTTCAGGATTTACAAGACATAATTTCCGGCTTTAGCGTTCATTCTGATGAAGAGTGTGTGTCTACCTGTAGAGTGATGACAGGAAACCATGACATTGCTATTTTTCATGATGGAGACTGCATGTGTTATAGATCAGACGAGTATGCCAATTTTATTTCTGGTGTAAGCTATACTCATTATTGGACACCTGAAACCAAGGCAGAACCTGAATCCGGCCAGCAAATCCATTGTTTATTCAACCGTGAGTAACAGAGACATTGAATCCATGATTGGAAGAAACTGTTCTTATTCTCGACATTCTCTTCAAACACCTTTGAATATGAAGTCAGGTTGATACCATGCAAATGGAAATGATACTCATAATCTCCAGACTTTCTACCACACCCATTTATATCATCACTTTCTAGTTCACATTTTAGTATATTTCTTTTCTTTTTTATCACATAGGTATACTCCGCTTTATTTATTTGGTACCATTAACTCGCCTGGTCTTATCTTCTATCTGTTCTCCGTTTCTTTTTTCACAAACACTGATTGCTCGGGGCTTACAGCCAAACAAGCTTGATTTTATGTAGGTCTTTTCTTTGTTCAACCCCATTTCGATTTCGACCAGTTATCATTACAGTTGTTGTGTTATTACCATGTACATTGTTTGTTTTTGCACATTGTTTACAAGGTAAAAGAACCTGTATTTTTATTTCTGATGTAATATACATAAACGAAAAGTATGAAAAAAAAAATGAATTGAATTGAATTGAATTTCCAGGACATAGTATTGCTATTACTTGTATTTCAACAAACACTAACAACATGATCTCCATAAAGGGCAGGCCATGATCTTCAATGTCAGTGCAGGATTTGAACATGTAAAGCTGTCGGATTAGCATCGAGCATTATGCCTTATTATTAGAAACGAAACTCTCGTTTTGTCAATTTTTGTATTGGAATTCCATGCTTTCTGCTTTTGCTTATTGTGTCGGTCGGGTTTTGCGATCATGTCATCGGCGATCTGTTTAACGGTCAATTGGGTCTCTCTCTCTCTCTCTCTCTCTCTCTCTCTCTTAAAATAGTTATGTAATTGTCGCAAGATATTCCAACTTGTATAGAAGTTTACATCTGCAATGACATCGAGAGTATACAGAATAAGACAAATTTCATTTCATTTCATTTCATTCATTTATTGTCCATCACATGCTTTTTACAAACAAAAATATACATAACAATTTCAAAACTTTAGACATAAAAAGGCATCTTTTTGCCAATATTATAAATTATAAATAAGTCTTATATATATTTATAGATATCTTGCATCAACTTCAATATTCAAACATTCAACCTTTTAATGTATCTTTATATAATTAATATAAACTGTGAATACAACAAAACTGGTATGAGTGGTTTATTTCGTTGCTTTGAGGGTACAATATACAAAATCCTGCAAATCGACGTTCTTCTTTTTGGTTGTTGTTGTTTTTGTACATGTTAGTCCTTAGATTCTAGTTTATGTTAATAACGTTGATTAAATTTCACTCTTTTCTTTAACTGCTAGTTTCAGTAGGCTTTTGTGATCATCCCGGTCCTGTGTCTAACGGTTATTGGGACTCCAATATAACGAGCTTTGGGTCTGAAATAACTCTCACCTGTGACCCGGGTTTCATCCTCATTGGCAACCCAACACTGCAGTGTGTGGGACTACCTGCATGGTCGACGTACTTCCCGGTTTGGAACGCGTCAGTCCCGTCTTGCCAGGCAGTCGAAAATGCAACAGACGGTCCGTACCACAAATACAGTATATCTTGCATTATCATTGTGTAACTAGAAGCAAGCTCTTCTAAACTGTAAGAATGTATAACCGACATGAGGAGATGCAGCCTCGTACAGGGTGTCATCAACAAAATAAATTTGAACTGAACTAAACTGCATCATGATTTCATCATCTGACAGCAGCTAATCCTTACTCCACGTCTCCCCGTTAAAAAAAAAATGAATTAAAATTAAAAGGTAAAATGAAAATGGACAGGCCTAAAGTCACTTGAAATTCTAGGTTATATACCAAAATATACGATATCGAATACGATTAGTGTATGCGATTCGTGTACATCGATTGACACTTCACCTCCTACAGGATATGGTTTCGTTCACTTAATACTTGATTGACATATCAATAACTTAAAGAGAGCACCCGCATGATTTCTATTCAATTAGATTCAGCTGTCATATTTTCAATCATATGCACTAGATGCCGACAGGGGAATGATTGGTTTAATATCCTTGTTAGGTATGACCATGACTTTCTTGAAATTGAAATGTCACCTCAAAGGAGCTTATCTCTCTCTCATAATACCCTGTCGCAATTAAGATGTGATATTTGACCAACGCGATGACTCATTAATCAGTATCGATAAGTCCTTATCTGGTTTTTAATGTCAATAAAATGTTGAGGCATCTCCTGTCCTAAACCAGGAAGTTCCAATGTAGAAGGAAATGTACAATGAGCAGTTTTTATCCTCGTTCAAAATCCCCGAGGGATGTATCCTTATGTTTCATATTAGAATACACTCTCTTGTAAGAGATGTTTGTCTTGGTTTTGTTACACTGTTTCCATTGTAACAACTTATGTGTTTGTGTGTCTTGTTACAGATAATGAGTGGCACAATGCCAGAATCAGCACAACGCCGTCGCTAATTACAGATTTCATTTCAAGTGAGTACTGAAAAACGCACACTGTCTGAAATAAAATGTTATACATCATTGAATAGTATTATACACGTGTAGATTTCTAAACAGTGCTTCTTACAACAATTGAACCTGTGTCCACGTCCTATTATAATCAGGACTTTGTTAAATTGTTTGTCTGTATAAATTAATTTGTAAATAATGTAATTAGCCGAAACTAAATCGAACATGCGATCTGCAATAGGCAATGGCTTGACACACCATAGTTAATCTAGCAAACGACAAGTGCAGATTCTTGCTTCACGCTTCCGTACCTATAAACTGACGGCATAAAAGCTCACTGGATTTTTGTTATGTAGCTATATGCAGGTGTGAAGACTTCTGGACTAGAAAGGGACTTAACTCTATACTGATGACAAAGATTCAATGATGTGTCTGCATTGCCTGTGTGCGTACTACCACTAACTTGTTTTTTTTTTTTTTGTTTCTTTGCATAGGCGAACGGCAGTCAATTGATGAATTGACGACATTACAAGAAACGATTATGATGACTTCTGCCGGTGAGCACCGTGTCCTACCACCAAACAAACGAGCCTAGTTTTAATCATCTGTTTTTTTCCTCGTATATCAATTTTTCTTTTTGTATTTCCAATGATTATTGTTGCACTTTGCGCTGCTCTTCACGCAGATTTCCTTCCGACTTACAACAAGATTTCTCACTGCAGTTAGCCGGTGGTATTGGGATGACAATGGCAGCATTCTTATTTTTTTGTTTGTTGAGTACACAATTTCGAGAGGCAATGTGACGTAGATTGTATATCACTGGAGCCTGAATTTTGCTCGGACAGGTATACATTATACAGGTTACGCTTTCTCAATTCATTGTTCATATGTACTCAACTGCACATAACAATAATATGATACACATATATGAATAGAAAAACAAATATCCACTTCGTATAATGGACTTTAACAGTAATTCTCATTGTCATGTCATTAATCATTTCATAATAGTGAAATGTGACATCATGAAGAGGATATAGTATATAAAAACTACTTTCTATGACTTGTAGAAACATATTTCCATTGTTTAAAAGTTATCAATCATTTTTGTGAATTAAGATTTCAACCTATTCCATTATGTTTCAGTTTCTGGAGAACGAGAAATAAACATCACTGTATACATCCTGGGAACTCTTCTGTGTGTTGTTCTCATATTGCTTGTCATCCTTTTGGTGGCTTGGTGCAACCATCCTAAGAAAAGGTGAGACTTTGTAAAGTTCAGAAGCTTGTGTGTGTGTGTGTGTGTGTGCGTGTGTGTGTATGTTTGTGGAATGTTGCGAATACGCGGAGATTTTTGCGAATGCCTTTTCTCGTGATATTTACCACCAGGGGCAGAATCCAGGAAAGAGGGGGCGCCTTTACAAAATTAAAGGGGGCGCATGCATCTCACCCCCAATTCTGTTTTTTTTTTTTCTGTTTCTTTTGTCTTAACAGACACAAGGGGAGGGGCGCGCGCCCGGTGCGCCCCTGCCTGAATCCGCCACTGACTACGTTGAATGCATCTCTCTCTCTCCCTCTCGCCCCCCCCCCCCTCTCTCTCTCTATCTCTCTCTTTACAAATCAAAAAGATAGTATTACGTTCAACAAATAATTTTTGTTTTGTTTCATTATACAAGAAATAAAATTTGCAACCGGATCATGCCTTCACATTTCAAAATAAACAAACCTGTTTCAGAAAATTGAAAATAAGTCAATGATGTTCATTTTCATTAAATCTTGAGAATTTACAGTAGATATATTATTTCTTTGAAACGATACATATCTTATCCTTCCAGGGACAGACATAGACCATCACCAGCTTCGAATCAGCTAAATGACAGGCAATTGCAGATGTATCCTGTAGACACTTCGAATCAAAATTCGAGCCCTGCAGATTATGCTGTATTGGACACTACCGGTACTGACGTGGGAGCAGAGGGTCACCTTGTTTCAAACAACCCTGGCAACATACGCAGAGTTATCACGGTTCTTCAAGAGGATCCATATCATGTCTACCAGGACGCTGCGGAGGTGCGCAAGATGGCTTCCCAACCCTCTAGCGTAGAGCAACTGCCTCTTGGTGCATTTTCTGCGGAGAGGAATGACAATACCCTCGTCAGCACATCATTCACCTCAGTAAACATACCCCACATTGAAAAGTACCATGGCCTACAGGAAGCATCACTGGATAAAAGTGAAAATAGCTACGAGGATTGGGACTACCAAGATGTAGATCTTAATGAAAACGATGGGGTGAAAGAGAGTGCCCCTAGATCCCCTGGAGGAGCGCGATTATTTGATGACAGGTGTTATAATTCACTTGGCTTCACCAAAAGATCCGACAGCACTTGTACTCAAAGGCAGGATGCCTGTAGTAGGCCCAGAAATCTGTCTAATGCGAACGAGGGGCTAGAAAACGAATACGCAAAGCTACACAAACATGGAGACTTTGCCAAGTCTACAGATGTGTTGATAGACAATGACTACGATCACATTAACTTTGACTACTATGATGACACTGCACAAATTCAAACCCCTACACACCCATCTATCGGGCAGACTTTGCAATCTGAAGATCACTCTTACAGAAAAGGGAATATACCCCGTGCCAATATAGGTTCCGAGACAGGCGTAACTTCTGAAGACGTTTTCTATTTTCAGTTAGAACAGGGAGAATCTCATGATATGAAATCCATTAGCAGTCCAGTGTACCCTGACGCTTTTGACTCGAGTGATTATAGTTTGTTGAATCCTGAAGAACCCAATGAAATCCTTCTTCCAGATGTGAGAGGACTTGATGGCTTGAAGGACACCAAGAAACAGACCAGCGAGAAACTAGAAATGTGTGAAGAATTGTATGCAAAGGTGGACAAAACTCGAGTAGCCTGTAATGCTGATGACCAAATAGCATTGCATGAGGAAATGTACGCACAGGTGAATGAGACGATAGGGTCATCCCTGTCAGGGATACCGGTGATGTGCGAAGGGTTGTACGCAGAGGTGGACAAAACACGTGAATCATGCATTGCTGACACAAAACCAGCATCGCATGAGGAAATGTACATGGATGTCACAGACATTTAAATGTCTTAATCTCAAGAGCTTCGAAAGTGTGTGGTGTGGAATCCGCTCTTATGTGTTCACTCTTATCCTTCAAAGTTTGGACTATTGCAAGTATTGACACCCCTCTTCTCGATTTTAACTGGCATTAAATTCAAGTATCTTCTTGTTAAACAACTTAATCCCTGCTTGTTCGGTTCGTGAGAATATCTACTTGATCTAGACAGGCGATGTTACAGTAAATGTACGAGTATATCATATCGCATCACTCACCATATACATATTGTAAAAGCAATGTATGCACGTGCATCTCAGCAATTGTACTTTATTTCAGGTATAGAACATTCTTTTGTGTAGGTTTGCATGTTCTTATCAACTAAGATAACTCACAAGTGATTAGCCTCATCAGTCGAGATCGTCGAATTTAGAAGTGGTACCATGAGTGCTTTAGCAAGTTTTCAATAATTTGTAGTTACCCACTTTTGAGAAAGAGGACCCAACACGAGCTTACTGGAACTATTCGGATCTAGTTAATTGATGTAGTCATGTTGATAATTATGATATGAGATTATCATATTCCATTTGATTCATGAACGCTTGTATCTACTGATCTACCACATGTACATACGTCATACGTGCACGTAAAACATGCAATGGACAAAAATTATGAAATGATTGACCAGCAACACCGTTATTTCCCCCGATGAGGCCAGCATTGAGTAACAATTGCAATTCGTATGAGGAAGGTAAAGCATTTCTGCACGGAAATTGTAATGTTCTCGCATTGACAAATTGAAAGATGCATAGGCCATGTCGCCATAAAAGGAATCACAAAGTTTATTATTTTGACGACATCGAGTACTTCTGTACATAATTTTTGTATGCATCATGTATGTTTGTTCGATATCATGACACTTGAACAATCACATATCCCTGTGGTCTGTATTGTTTTGACGCTCATCTAGAAGTAATACTGGAGGTATTGATTTCATACTGTATCATTGATTGACACTTCGCCATGCTAATGTATCTATGGAAGTGACTGCACGGGTGCAGTCAAGAGACCGACGCCCACGAGTCGTACAGCTCACAAGTCATACAGCCCATGAGTTATACAGATGCAAGAGTCATACAGCCCATGAGTTAACAAGAGCCACGAGACCGACACATTAAGCCCCGTGTTGTATCTGTCGAAGTCATAGGCTTGTGTCGAACTCATGGGCTGTATGACTCGTGAGCTGTATGACTCATGGACTTGCTTTCAATATCGATTTCGTAGGCTGATGACTAATTGTGTCGGTCTATTGGGATGACCCCAACTATACTGCTTCTGCTATGCAATCTATTTCTTTGCACCTTATAGTGTAAAGTATTTGTTTGCTTGTTAAACAAAATATCCATGTAAGAATTTCACCATAATTACATGCACTTTATTAAAAAAAAAAAATCTTTCACATAGACCATTGGCATTGACACATTGTGTAAATTGTATGTTAACATTTTCTCTGAATATGCAGAATTATATAATAGAGCCGGACCGAGCCGGACCGAACAGGAATTGATTTATTAGAAGTAGAAGAAATTCCACCATTACACGGATTCAAGTTGTGTTCAACATAATGATTTTTGAATATTTTGTAAAGATGTCTAACTCCTTCAAAATGGTGCTGTCAAAAATGTCATCAGCTAAGACTGTCACCTGGGGGCATTTCATGAAGCATTTTGTCTGACAACTTGTCGAAAAAATTTACTTTCAGCCAATCAGATGCAAGGAATTCAGTAGCTTTTAACAGTTTGTCAGACGAAATATCTGACAAAACGCTTCATGAAATGCCCCCTGATCGTCCATCTCTTTACCTCCGCAGTCAATGCACTTTGTTCTCCATTATAGCCACTGAAATACAAAACTTCTCAGTATTGTTCATGAACCATTTTCCAAATTGATAATGAGAAAATAAACATGAATATATACCAACAGTTACCTGGTTTCGTACTTGTGAAGATTCTCGCCACCAGGAAAAATGAAAAGCATTGTTAATATGTGACAATGCACCTCAAAACAAACAAAAAGTCGCCAGACATGAATGTCTAGTTAAGACCATATTCTCAAAGAACAGACTTTAAGCTTTAAAATGATGTATAACTCAACTCAAATGGACTCTCCTAACCTATCTAAATATTGGAAAGAAAGCACAAACTCGGGAAAAGTGTGAACCGAGAAAGGAGGCTTTGAAGTACAGTGTCTATTCAAGCGCTTAATCTTTACCAAACCGTGCTGGCTGTGCGATGAATGGGACAAAAAACAGGAAGTAAACCACCAGAGTAACAACAATGAAGAGATTATCAAATTATACTGAAATTAAGCATGCCTCATTAACACATTGTGTCCATAATTAATGCCGACTTTCAAAGCAGTAGCGTTATCCTTTCAAAAGATATTAGAGTTGAAAGTGAAGAGTGTGGACAAGGTTTTTCAGAAATGAAAAAGGGAATCTAAAGACACACCTAATCCAACGGAATCACACTATTCTACCAAAAATGTTCGAGATAAACTGCTAAAAAACACACTTTCCTGCCCATTTTATGATACCAAATTTTAGCATAATGTAAAAGAAGACCCGCTCTTTCAGAAAATATAGAAAAGTCAAGTTCGGCTAGGTTGACCCATTTCACTTATTTTCAGTCCTCACGCAAAATCAGTGTGTGCGACTTTATGTTCGTTTTGAGGTGCACGGTCACATATGTACAGCTGTAATTGATAAGTGTGGCTATTTGCTTCGGAGCGTATCAATATCATCCCCTTAAACACAGTGGAATGATTCTAGACCTATATTGTGTGACAAAATCTACTTATAATGGTTAAATAACCCCACATGATAATGTAATATATGTGAGAGCAATGCATTGCAACACTGTTTGTGCTGGAATATTTTAAATTCAATATGAAAGGTCACGGGAAAAGGGGGGGGGGGCTAAGTTCCCCTGAATTGGATTGATGTGATATGTAATCCTTCACCCCGCATGCCCAGTACAGTCGACGTACACCGAGGTCTTGATTTTGAATCCAGAGCTTGTAATGTTATTTATCCAAGATTTTAATGATATAAAATATATCTCATATCCTTTCAGATGAATATCGATGTCAAATAAATTAAATTTGGAGAAAAGCAATTCATCTCTTTACATGTGCGTACATTCAGTTCAATTATAAGATGGATGATTGTTAGGCAAAAGCGTTAGGGCTAAACAAAAGCAAGAAACACAACTGTACAGGCGGCGCTGAATGATAATTTTAAGTAGGTGAGGGGAGATATTGATGAATTATGAGGTAAATATATATATATATATATATATATAAATCAAGAAATATACTGGTAACGTATTTCATTTTTATTTTTTTGCCAATTAAGAATGAGTTTATTCGACTCAAATTTTTTCAAAGTTTTCAGCGACCTCCGTCTTCTTAGGCCCCGTCACACTACAGCGAATGCCCAACGAATGCCCAACGTATGTCCAATAAATTTGAAAATTTGAAGATATGTTAACATTCATTGGTAATACTAGAATAGTTCGTAACATGCTTGGCGTTCTTTGTATTCATTAGCTATTCGTAGGAATTCGCAGAGATACGCTGGAGCCGATTTTATTTTTAAAACATGTCCAAAATCTCCAGCGTATCTCTGCGAATCCCTATGAATAGCCAATGAATTCAAAGAACGTCAGACATGCAAACTGTCTTTACATTTTCGAATTCGTTGGGCTTTCGCTTGGCATTCGTTGGGCATTCGCTGTAGTGTGACGGGGCCTTTAAGGAGTCTTTTCTCCCTGGAGCCAATACGGGAATTTTCAAGATGTTTGTGTGATTGTGTGATTGTGTGTGTGTGTGTTCGTGTTCGTGTAAAACACATCAAACATTTTCTATACAGTATATTCAGGCTCCCCTTCCTAGTTAAAGGTTGTCTTGAGTTACATATTTCTTATGCATTCTTTATAATATCCTTAAAAAGTCAAAAACACAAGACCCTTGATATCCTACATAATTCTGTGTAAATTGAATTGTGCATCGCATAAACAAATCATGGTTATATATCCACTTCTCCACCTTCTCAGTGGTACATCAAAAATATACAGTTGTGTTAGATCATTTTATTTATTTATTTATTCACCGTATAAAATAAAAAAAAAATAACAATGATACAATACAACTGGAATATATAACTGAAGAGAAACGGATGGATTGCCCTTCTCAGCTCGGCCTTCATGGCCGTGCTGGTCTTCCGAGGGGTCCAACTTCACATGAAAAAGAAAATTACAATAGTCGAAACTCCATACAATAAAAACTAATTATACACACACTTACTTACACATAATGATATGATGCGAAAAAAAAAATGATACATCAGTGTACAAAATCAACTAAGACAACATTACAAAAACAAAAAAAAAAATCGTTGGGAAAGCACATGATAAGCCATTATGACACGCAAAGTAAACTGGGTGCTTCGGACGTCAGTGTTTCCCGGGAATCCTGAAGAGAACGGAAATAACTGAAGGCATCGAGAATGAACAACAAGAACCAGTTATGAAGTGGAACATACATGATTTACTATACATGAATAGATCCAAATATTAAGTATATTAAGTAACGACTACGAGGTAGTAGCAAAGAAGTGTTGTATACTTAGCGCGGGTTACTGGATCTATAATCATAAAGGTAAAGCACATTGTAGCATGGTATCTCAGTTGAAATACATTCGAATCTGCAAGTTATAGCTCATTCCAGTAACTAATGCAAAGAGTAGCTAAAACAACAACCGAAATTATGTTCGACATTATCGAATCTCAGGATTTATAAGGATAATCAAACACATATAAGGAAACAACAATAACAGCGACCTCGACTCTGGCGGCCACCAGGAGGGCGCATCTTGTGAAAGGGACTACAGACAAAACCAGACAAAGCATCGTAGCTTCCCATGTGTCATCTTTTTTTAATCAGAATGTACGATTATGATTTCAAAGATTACAAACAGTAACAGAAACATATTGTTATTGTTAGTTCCTGCAAGAAATTATTTGCCTGTTATTTGCTCAATGTGCATTTATCATAAAGCTATTTAAAAGGTCGAGTCTTTAATGTACTTTCAAAACAAGAATCTAGCACCATTAAAAACTCATGCATACTGCGGGAAAACATACATCAATATTCATTCTCCACGAACGATCATGCAGATGATGGGCTCAGACTCAAAAGTAAACAGGCAGGTTGGTATGTAATTGAAGCTATGATTGACGGCGTATACTCATCACATTCTGTTTCCGTTTAATATCTCATTGTTTCGCTTCCTTGAAAACCTGGGAAGTCTGGTGAGACATCTTTATTCAAAATAAATGAGTATCTCACATGTCCTATAAAACTGTCAGTCTGATCACGTAAGTACACTCAGGGAGTGGTCGAGCAGTTGCGCAGTCTCGTTATGCGCACTTTCTCTCACGACATCCTCAGGATGTGGAATCTCAAATTTTCAACAGTGACAATTACTTTTGTGTATACAGCGCGTGACATGTTCCCGCTAAGGTCTGTAATACAATATCGCAGATTTTAACTTCAAACGTTATTGTCTGGCCTTGGCAGATTGTTTTGCATTCTATCAGAATTTTTCAACAGTATACACGGCCTATGACCACTATTGGATCTGTTTATATTGGTTTTACAAATCATTGAAAATGGCATACTTGGAATGGTCATTTGGTGTTCTCATCTTTCCTCATTTATTCCTCTTTTCATCAACCATGGGGAGTAATACAACGTGTGAGTATCTGCCATATGCATTAACTTTATTAAATCATTGATATATTACTAGGGAGGTGTTTGGGTAAAAGAAGACAAACGGTCATAATATACATGATTTACATACTGGCGGTAATAATCACGGTTAATCTAATAGCACTGTAATACTTGCTAGTTTTCAACTGGGCATAAGAAATAAAGCTTTTTTTAATCTTGTTTAATAGGAAACTCCACTGACTTGGGTCATGCGTGTGCGCTATCAATGTCAGCTGTCACAGTGACCACTTTAATGTGCATCTGAACTTTTAAGACATGATATTGATTATTGGCTGTTTTTACATCAATATTTACATTGTTGCTTTTATCTCCGTTTTGAACGTATCGGGTGCGTGTGGATGTACATGCCAACTTACTGTCAAAAAATACATCAGTTATTTGGAAGAGTTACTTGTGACAATATCAGGGATAGATGGACAGTTTTTTGGTATTAATTAATTCAATATTATATGGTAATAATGGTTTTCATAATGGCTGCAATGGAGTCTGATTTGTTCCAAAGACTATGAAGATTGAATCAGTTGCACAGGCATTGCAACTGTTACAATGTGGGTTTTGAGATCCAGGGTCACTCTTAATTGCACTTAGTCTACATGCAATATCGAAAAAAAAAAGGAACCACTTAATCGCAATATACCCCACCCCGCGTTTTTCGTCCAGCAGATTTAACTCTGAACTGTTCGGCAAGACCACTGGTACAAGAGATATGGTGTGACGAAAGATGCGTCGCCAATGGTGATAGTTGGATTGTACAGGCGCCTTCTGGACGTCGAATTCTCTCGGACATTCAATCTATCAACAACAATGTAATGACGTTCAATATACGCGATGTAATATCCAACAAATCATCCCTGATTTTGATTAAGGATCACAATCAGTCTTTCCCTCATTTATCACTGACTCATCAGACGAAGCTTTGGATATGGCAGCATATATACCTTCCCGATGAAGTTGAAGATGTGCGTAGCATGTTTCGAAGGTAGGTATCAAAGACACTGATGCAATGATAAATGTACCATATGAATGAAGTTGACATGTTATATTGTTATAATGTTTTTATTTTTTTCTATTTCTTCTTTGTTTGTTTGTTTGTCCTTTACTAGGAGAGTGACATGTAATCAGGAATTGTTACTTCATTCTCTCCCGGCATGATGATAGCATTTAATCATTTCTATATGTTACATAATATGGTAATTTTTTTGTGTCGATATTCCGAAATTTCGAAGAACATTGACTTAAAAAGAATAGTGTTGAAAACAAAAGAACAAATAATAAAAAAAAAACAGGAATGGCTTGAATACAGTTTCGTGACGTGACATTTAAATTTGTTTATGTATTCCCATATTGGCCGATAGAAAAATGACTCAAATACTCAAATGAATAAAGTAGTGATGCCACAATTCTTTGTACAACATAATTGCATTTAGGTCCTAATATTGAGCTTAAAGGGGAAGGCTAGTAACTGATCAGTGGGAATCAGTGGAAATGCTGGGAGATGATTGTTCCAATCCTTATGGGATTCATTCAAGAGTTCATTGTATATCTACTGTTGTGTGAAAATGATTTGCTTCAGAATGGTCTCATATTCAAGTAATGTGCAGTTTAATGCTTCCAGGTTAGCGTCCCTGGTCAGTGACGGAGCATTAATCTGCACATTACTTGAATATGAGACCGTTCTGAAGCAAATCATTTTCACACAACAATAGATATACAATGAACTCTTGAATGAATCCCATAAGGATTGGAACAATCATCTCCCAGCATTTCCACTGATTCCCACTGATCAGTTACTAGCCTTCCCCTTTAAGAACAATGCAAGTGTTTTACATATTGCCGATCGACGGAAATATCCACCGATTATATAATGATTCTGAGCAGAGCTATCTAAGACATTGACCACTGCGACAGTTCCAATATGTATTCAAGATGATATCAAATAGACCAAAGAAATCTTTACTACACGCCGTTAGCTACTAATCTTCTGTTCATTGTACCCACTGGACACAAGTAATTGTGACATGAAGAATAGGAATATGCTGCTTGTATGTGGGAAGAGTACCTCTTCGAATTTTACTTGGTTAAAATACGATTTATCACGTTAAAATTACTGTTTTGTTCATATCAGAAATACGTAGAACTCTATTGCATAAACATTTAAAAGATATTTAAAGATTTCAGGGACTTCGTTTGTTGATTTTTAAGGGATACCATCGGTAAAGCTGATTGACGGACCCTCTCCCCTGGAAGGCATAGTGGTCCTCAGTCCAGACAGATATGTCTGCTATGATGGATTTAACGACGAAGCTGCTGAATTAATCTGTGGAGAGCTCGGCTTCCCAGCAGCAGAGGAGTATTCGCCTCAGATTCCTCCCAGTATTACAACATGGAATAGACGTCAACGGACATCATGTCTTGACGGTGACTGAAGAGTTGTGATTTTTATTCACAAAACCACAATATCAACAAGAAGACAGTAGTAAATTTAAAACTCAATGAAGCAACAATGTAGAAACAGAAAAACCTTGTTTTTCCTGCAATGTTGAATAGTGGTGAGTCAAGGTTTGCAAGTATGCAATTATAATTGCGTTCCTTATGATTTGTTTTCTTCACAACCTCCTTCTTCTTTGATAAAATATATGTGAAGAGCATATTCGCCGTTTCTCCCTTTGCATTAACATGACCTTCAAAACAACTCCTTTCTATAATTAAGTGATCAACCCCTACAGCTTCTAATTAAAATCTTCAATATCAATGGTGTCAATACCCAGGTTATATACGTCTAGAGGAGTGTCTATCAAATAGAACCGACTGTCCCAGGATCTTGACTGTCAGACTCAAATGTCGAGGTAAGTTTAGATGTGCATATGTTCATATCTTTTTCATTAAATGCCTTTATGATTATGTGTGCATTATAGATATACACACGCAATAAATACTTTATTCGTCATTTGAGATTATATGACGACAAGACCTTGATAACCTATCGAAGGCATAAAATGAAAAAAATAAGAAAGTAGCATTCTTACACGATAGAAAGTTAATTGATACGTTCACTTTATTTCATCCGCAAATAAAAGTGTAAAGTATCTTGCAAATTCTAAAAATATCAGTTCTGATGAATCGCATTAGTTCCGAGCGGACACCTGACTGCTTGCATATTGGTTACTCTTTGTTTGCTTTGTTGTTGTTGTTTTATTTTTCTCTCTGAAAAGTGTCTATGTGCTTGAGTAAATATATACTCATTTACTGACATATATTTTCGAGGATGAAGACCAGTCAGATACACTTTTTTTTAGCCCAGATTAGATGAAAGTAATGGTAGGCCTACTTGATTCGGGGGTGGGGGTGGGGAGGAGAGTTCATATAATCGTAATAGCCGAAACTTGACTATCGTGCCATAAAGTGTATGGTTATACGTATTTTACTATAGGTTTTCACCGTCAGTTTCACCCTTTTTGCATTCAAATTCCTATTCGGAGCAATCAGTATCGTGCATTTTATGAAAAGAAATATATACAGGAATATTACGCACTGTATAGGCCCACGGACAAGCATAATAGGGAAGGTTGCATTTGACACCTTCGGAAAAACACAATGATTTTGACAAATTGAAACTGATAACATGAACATTGTATACGTCTTGTTTGTTGTTAATTGCTCTGATGATGAATTTGAATGATTCGATTGTGTATTCGAATGACAGGATTTTGAATTTGATTGCTGATTCACTGCTGCATGTGCGAAATTGAATGCTCAGACTTCTCTTCACAATTAATCCAACGTTCATTTTGACGAAAAGTGTAAGTCTACCGGTAGAAATAAGCCCCGAAAGCATGGCAGTGCTGTAGAACGTTTTGGAGAAAGCATGTGACTTACATCAGGAACATATGCCAATTGATTTTTTATATCTCGACAGAAAATGTCACGAATGGACATGTCAAAAGGAGTCACAACTTTAGTCTGGCCGGCTCGTGTATAATCTGTTTAACCAGGACTATCAAAAGAAAAGATTTTGTAGAAGTGAGTTGGCGAAAAGACAAAGCAAAAAAGAAAAAAGAGAGCTATTATCTAAAAAATAAAGTCTGCACCATTAACAACCATTCTAATCCTGATTGTCTCATTCCTGGGGGTGTTTCATAAAGCTGCTCGTAAAGTTACGAGTGACTTATGAGCGACTGGTGATCAGTTCTTGTGCTGAATTATGGAAATTCTGATAAGTATAGCACATCAGAACTGATCACCAGTTGCTAGTAAGTTGTTCGTAACTTTACGAACAGCTTTATGAAACAGGGCCCAGGTCCCATAACATTTTTCCCGAATCTGCCCTAGTAGCCTTGAACTGAAATTTTGACTATTCCTTTCATGACTGTGGCCATTTTTACTTTTTATGAACATTTACCTTCCTAGCAGCATAATCAACATAAATAGTGGTTTTATTTGTGTATGATGGTAGAGGAGACCGAGTGTAGTTGTTATACGGGTAAGATATTACATTTCACATTAAGACCTGATACCAAAAGACACATGGAAGATATCTGCGTGTGAAATTTGATCATGCCTGAAAATCCCATGCAGAAATGTGGTGAACATTAGGTTTTCATTTCTTTGAGTAAAATGTAAAAAGGAAAAGATTTCGATATTCTTTTATTCATCAAAACCATTCATTTCGAGTAAAGGATGGGTGTATTGGTGGAGGAAGTGTGTCCTGGGCATCTGTTGGTTGGAGTATAGCAACGTCTGATTTTTAAGAGGTTATTGAGCACACTCATTTAAGTTATTGAAACACGTACAGGGTCAAGTTGCTTCACTGTAACAACTTGCCCCATCAGATGAAACTTAATGAGGTGTAACGACTTACCCTAATGAATTTTAAGTATAAATGTTTTTTTTTTTAATGACAGAAGGTCTGATTTATAATGTTATGGTGTTATCCTTACCTAAAGCTTATAGACAGTAAAGGGTCTACACAGTTCTGGTTGAGGTGAGTATTTAGCTTTTAACGTTTTGCGAGATATTCAGAACCCCACTCTATGAGATGTCAAAAGGCATGAAATTCTTAGGGGTTTCATAAGTTTATTTGATGAAAATCGGTTTTGGAATGACTGAGGTATTCAAAAACAAGGTGATACAAAGAGATTCTAATAAAAGGCGTGGCCTGTCGCCTTTTATTATTATCACTTTTTTGGGATATCTCAGCCATTTGAAAACCAATTTTCATCAAATAAACGTTGAATCCTTCTTAAAATCACATGCTCTCTCATATGCTCTCTCAAAGAGCATGAAATTCTAAGGGGTATCAAAAATCTATTTGATGAAAATCGGCTTTAGAATGACTAATGTATTCAAAAACAAGGTGAAACAAAGAGATCCTAATAAAAGGCGTGGCCTGTCGCCTTTTATAATTATCACTTTTTTGGGATATCTCAGCCATTTGAAAACCAATTTTCATCAAATAAACGTTGAATCCTTCCTAAAATCACATGCTCTCTCATATTCCATAAGAGGTTTCTCATTATCTCATTTATAAATGCTATAAACCTGAATCCTCACCTCATCCAGTATTGTACAGTCCCTTTAATCGGTCAAGCACATTATTATGATGGAAGAAGATGCAGTCTGCAATCAGTTACATCAGTGATTTGCACTTATTCTGAGCATTTAATTTCGTGAACACCTGATGTGTTGTGTAGCATGTATCGCTGCTTGTCACTTTATCATGTAGATCCTACTTCGATGCGAACGAAGTATCACTGCAAAATGGTGAAAATTAACTTAAATCGTTCCATTTATTCATGATGTGATTGTACGTCTTATCCATCGATGTTTTGATATGAAGTATCCCATGAGAGTACGAGTTGATATAAAATGTTCAAGCATGCATGCACACGCACAGACAGACAAACACACATTATACACATACACATATCCCTTTACATATTCACGAGCATGCACACCCAAATAGGTAAACAATTTTCATTACTATATAAATTATCTATGAACAAGTCTACTTTTACCCGATTTATGCACGTTTTCTGAATTGGAACAAAGTTGCCTACACCGTACTTAATGCTGTCACAACTTACTTCAACAGCGATGGAAGTTGTTACAAAATCCTAGGTTTATCACTTCCGTAAAATGTTAGTAATATTTGCTTGACTGACAACATTGTTTACTCTTTCCAACTAATAAAGGGCATATAATCTATCCTTAAAAAGAAATCAAATGAATTTTTCTGCTTTTTTGCTTAATAGACCTCAAAATGTAAAATTAGTCAGCTATACAGACCCGATTTCCCTACTATACGCCGCTGTCATTAAGTTTGTTATATTTTGCGCCAAGAGCAAACAATCTAATATAAAAAACATGAAAGAACGTAGAATGAATTCCATATGCGTGTATAAACACAACGCTTCAGCTTCATAAACAAGGCGGTAGGAGTAACGTTTGGCCATTTTTTTTAAAGTTTTTTTTTTAAAAAGATATGATAATAAGTTCTTTCCTTAAATTGCCTTCACTTTTTTTCCTGCTATCTAGCTTCTCTCGGGTTTTGTGATTATCCCGGTCCTGTGTCTAACGGTTATTGGGATTCTAATATAACGAGCTTTGGGTCTAAGATGAAGCTCACCTGTGGCCCGGGTTTCACCCTCATCGGCAACGCAACACTGCAGTGTGGACGATCTGGATGGTCGACTTACTTCCCGGTTTGGAACGCGTCAGTCCCGTCTTGCCGGGAAGTCGAAAATGAAACAGAGAGTAAGTCTGCCTTACAGACATTAAGGTGTATTACTATAGCCGTCAAAGAGTAAAGTGATCGATTTTCTGATATGCCAAAAAACAAGAGTATGAAATATCAAGAATGCTCTCCTTAATTAAAAAGGAAATCCTTATTTTGATCTCAAGCCACATTATAATGAAATGAGAAGAACTTCTTTCTTAGTTTAGAAATTGCATTTCAGACAAGTCTTTTCGGTTTCGATTGATAAAACATGTTCACAATGTGCGATTTGAGCCGAAACCTTACGAAAATAATCAGCAGTACATGATATATTTAAAAAATACGACGAGAAAATGTTAAATGACTGTCTGCATCAATTTTGTACGATAATTCTGATAATGCCATCTCAATCACAATACTTATTTTTTTATTCAACTAAAAACAAGAAGGGAATAAGTGCTAGTCATAAAATATTTGATTAAGAATTGAATGAGTGCGACTAATACAATCCTTAATGTAAACTCTGCTTTTCACAATGTTGTATATCTACAAGCTGTTCAGTTGGAGAGTAATATCCAGTTTTGATGAATTACCATTATAATGGTGTACATCCCTCCTTTCAAAACATGGAATTTCCGAAGAATCTTTTGTTGGATCTATGTTAGACTTTAGGTTTTGTGCTGTAAGGTCACAAATTCATTAAGATATATAACACAACTTCATCAAAAACAATTTCCTATAAATCAATATGGTAAGAGTAAAAAAGAAAATCAAGCAGTAAAATCCATTTTTGCTTATAGAATATAGAGCATGAGATATTGACCATATCTTTCTTCACGCTCTCATTAAACTAATGATCGTGTTGATTAAAAGCTTTGTGTCGAGTAAAATGTAATTCTACGACGTCAATTTAGTAAGGCATGCTGTATTCATTGGTGGGCTTTATTTGCTTAAAGTCAAACCGATTGTTCATATATTTTGCTATTCATCGGGGGTCGATTATTTCAATTAGATTTTATAGGCTGAAGAAGAAATATCGGACTCAAAATCGTCTAACATATACGAAAAGGACTGATATTAGTTCCTTTCCGGTTCTCCGAATCCGCAATTTATGATTTACACAACCATTGAGTGATCTGTCGATAGTATTAGGATGTGTGCTCACTGTATTTCCTTTCTTAAGTCAGGAAAATGAAGTAAGCTAGAATGATTACGCGATGTGCAATTCACTTTAGCTTTTTTTCAGAATCCTTGACGGACATATTTGCTTCAAAAAAATGTTTGAACTTATAACGAAATCATTGTTTCATTTTCTGTACATAGCTAGACCATTTTGCACTAGTCCCATTGTTAACGCGTTTGCTTGATTTCAGATAATGAATTCCAAGATGTTAAAAACTACACAACGACCACTCCAAATACAAACAATACTTCAGGTAAGTATCAAAACATGCAAGCTTAATATCAACGCATGTGTATATGTTTTTTTTAAGAAAGCAAAGGTGATGAATCAGAAAAGATGTTTGCTGCCCTTTTCAGTCTGGAACTCTTTATGGTAGATATGCAGATGTGCAGAATCCAAATAGACTCTTAACAAGGGAAACTGGAAGATGATTTTTTTTTTTTTGGCATGCGTTCTACCAATGCCGCTGCTGTCTTTTGTTGTTATTGTTAATAGGTGGAATTCAGGCCACCCGAGAATTTTCATCGAAAAGGATTATTGCCACATCTACTTCAGGTGAGCTGATGAACACAACAAAACAAAACATAACACAACACAACACAACACAACACAACACAACACAACACAACACAACACAACACCATACAACACAACAAAACACAACACAACACAGCACAACACAACACAACACAGCACAACACAACACTATTACTCAATGTAATACCAACGCGGTTTACTTTTCAATTTTCTTTGTACCGACAGTGGTTATCTAAACTAGAAAGCATTGAAATTACATTTTAATGTTATTAACATCGTATTTTTATTGCAACTGCCTGACGACTTGGCCTTTGCCCTAAATAAACATCAATATTGTGACCCTGCACCTCAAAACAAACAAAAAGTCGCCAGACATGAATTTTTAGTTAAGACCATATTCTGAAAGAGCAGACTTTAAGCTTTAAAATGATGTATAACTCAAATCAAATGGACTCTCCTAACCTATCTAAATATTGGAAAGACAGCACAAACTCAGGAAAAGTGTGAACTGAGAAAAGAGGCTCTGAAGTACAGTGTCTATTCAAGCACTTAATCTTTACCAACCATGCTGGCTGTGCGATGAATGGGACAAAAAACAGGAAGTAAACCACCAAAGTAGCAACAATGAAGGAATTATCAGATTAAACTGAAATTAAGCATGCCTCATTAACACATTCTGTCCATAATCAATGCCAACTTTCAAAGCAGTAGCACTATTCTTTCAAAAGTTATTAGAGTTGAAAGTGAAGAGTGTGGACAAGGTTTTTCAGAAATGAAAAAGTGATTCTAAAGACACACCTAATCACACTATTCTACCAAAAATGTTCGAGATAAACTGCTAAAAAAACACACTTTCCTGCCCGTTTTATGATACCCAATTTTAGCATAATGTAAAAAAAGACTTGTTCTTTCAGAAAATATGAAAAAATCAAAATCAGTGTGTGCGACTTTATGTTCGTTTTGAGGTGCACGGTCACTATTATTCAGTGTATTTATCAGGAGGGTTGATAAAAATTACTGACTACACGCACTCAAAACGAATTCTAACCCAAGACATTCTGATTGCGAGACAGACGTTATACCCACCAGACCATTAAGCTTTCGCCCCATATCCAGTGATGTGGATCTGATCCCTTATTGCTTATGGCAGTAGACGTGTTGGGTATACGTACTGCCTAACTGAGATTTAATGATTCTTGGTTCTTGGCTTGGTAAAGTCTGATGGGTTTGACGCCTGTCAGGAGGTATGGGTTCGAATCCTACTTTAGTACATATTATGGCCTATGATTTTATCAAAGCTACGATTTAATGCCCCGATTATTCGGTGTTTATTTACGTAAAAGAAGGGCAATTTTTTTTTTCTCAATTACTAGATGGAAAAGGAAACATACTGAGGACCTGCATCCATAGGGGAGCAGAATCATTATTTGCTGTCAGGCGAAAGGTTGATAGTCTGGTGGATATTATGCCAGTCTAGAAATTAGGAGGTAATGGCTTCGAATCTCACCCGATTTATAATGTACATGTCTATGATTTGTGTCATGTCTACTACTGAAAACAATGAATTGTTGGTGTTTCTTTCAATACGTCGATGAAGGGCAATTTATCTATCGGTTGTGATTTAACGCAACTACATATACCCGCAAGAATAATTCATTTCCACAAAGTTTTCTGTTTTGTGATTCTTTTAATGTGTTTGATCTTTTCCTATCTTGCAAGGAAAAGAGAAAATAACAAGTTGTACTTCAGTTTCAGGTCTTGAGACAGACGTGACAACATACACAATGGCAACCCTTCTGTGTGTTGTTCTTATTCTGCTTTCCATTCTGTCCATGGCGTGGTGCAAACAACACAAGAAAAGGTATAGTCTTTGTTTCGTCAAGACTCGTGTGTGGGGAGGGGGAATAGCGAAAGAGCGGTAAGTTTTAGGGATACAAATTGTTTTAAGCTGTTTGTTCCTCGTAAATTTCATAGTATCAGCTACAAGACTACGCAGTAGGCGGATCCAAACCATGCAGTCACACTATTCAAAATGATATTTGGATATGACCATTGTCCTAAGAATGTCGATAGTGATAATAAATGTTCTTTCAAAATATTGAAATCATGTGTGTTAATATTATGTAGGCCGTACTCTCTAATATTATATCTTTATGGCTGTGTTGATCAGAAATAATGTGTAGTTTTTAGATAGTGAAAGTATACATTGATTTAGATATTTTTCTTTCGTCATTTATGCTGTAACAGAGGTCGGCCTACTGAAGCTTCCAATCCGTCAAATGAGAACCCAAATGACAGGCACGTCCAGTTGTATCCTGTAGACAGTCCGAGAACAACGGAACATGTTCTGTTAGAGTCTGCAAGGACTGACATTGGAGCACATGGTCACCATCTTCCAAACCATCCTGTCGCTCTACTCGAGACCACCATAGCTCAGCAAGAGGACCCAGATCATATCTACCAAGACGCTGCGGAGGTAAACCAGGGATATTGCCAACCGTCGGGCATAGAACAAACTTCCTCTTGTACTGTTCCTGGAAAGAGCAACGGCAAAGCAACAGTCAGCGCTCCGACTATTCTACGTGGTCTAGAATGCGTTAACCCACAGACATCATTCGATCAAACAGAGAGTAGCTACGAGGACTGTGAAGATTTTCATAGAAGCCACATGATGAAGAAAAGTGCCTTCAGGCCTCACGATGAGGCGTTCTTGTTTGATGACACGTGTTACAATTCACTGACAAGATTTGACGATATTTGCACCGGAAGACAGGATCCAAGCAGCAGCAAAATGCACCCCACTCAAGAGAGAAATGTCAACGAGTCTGATGGAAACAGAGAACAGAGCAGTGAATATTCAGAGTTGTGTAAATCTGGCGAACTTACCAAGTCGGTAGGTAAGCTTATCTGTGGAGACAACGAATATGATCAAATCAATCCAACCTCCAACGATAACAGGGCACGAAGTCTCAACCCAGCTTTCACATCGACTGGTCCGGTTGTGAATCACAAGGGTTACTCTCACCAAACAGATGACACTCCATATTCCAATCTGGGTTCCCTATCAGCTGTACCCTCTGACGAGGTCTTCTACTTTCAATTAGATCCAGCGGCCGGCAATGAGACTAATACCAGCAAAAAGCCACAATATCCTGGCGCTTTCGACTCCACAGACTACACTCTTCTGAATCCTGAAGAAAATTCCAGTAATATTTTTCTCCCCGAAATGGACAGATTCAATGGACACCATCACACGATGGACCAAACATGTTCCACCTCAAAGCCCGAAAATTGCGAGGAACTGTACGCAAAGGTGAACAAAGTGTCGGGACCCTCACCAGAAAAGGCAGTCATGTTCGAGGAACTGTATGCAACGGTGGACAAAAGACCTAAATCATGCATTCCTGACACAACAGGCATGTTGCATGAGGAACTGTACATTAATTCTATTAACACGTAGTTTTCTTTAAAGTGGGTGAAATATGAAGTGTACTGAAGTTGAATCAACCCACATAAAGAACATTCTTTCCTGTTTCTTCAAAATTTATTTCCATTGCAAACATTCAGTTGTAAGAATTCACAACTTCGGAGGCAGTATATTTGTAAGCATTGCACGTGGCTTTACAAAACATGAAGCAAATACAAAAAGGCAGCAACATAACATATAATTTTCTCAAAAGAATTCCATGTCTTCTGTATTTATCTTCAGAGATACCCTTTTTTCTGGTAACGACGAGGCAAATGGCGTGTAGTAGTGCAGTGCACCGTGATTACCTAAAACGGCATTAACGAAGTACTTTGTTGTTGCTAGATGACACACATGTCACTCATATAACATTTATTTTGATACTATTTTGGTCTTCGAAAAATGATACTGAGTGACTCCACAGAGGAAAACAGCCAGTTTGCCATGTTGAAGCTCTGTAAAAAATACATCACTCGTGTATTAAAATCAATGTAACATCGAGCTTTATGCATGTATCAAGTCGCAACTATTGTGGATGCATGAGTAATCTTATAGCTAGTCTGTACATGCTCTACACTACTATGCCCCCCCCCCCCCCCAATCAGTACAATCAGATTTTTGCATTGATAACACCTAATATGATTTAACTGTCTAAATGCTACTTCAGGGTCTTAAAATATAACACCTTAGCTCTATTTAGCAGAAAACCCCATTCAATTGGTTTAAGCGGTCACAGAGAAATGTAAATTGTTGTAAAGCATGTCATGAGTCTGATTCTTTACCACTTGGATGCTCTTGTGTGTGAACACAATAGACAGAACTTGGAGAGAAGAGATTCCTGACATACTCTACAAAATTCCTCATTTCTCTTTGACCACTGAAGCAAATCGAATGGGGTTTTCTGTAAGATGTGGGCAATGAGTTATGGTTTCATACCCTGAAATCTTATTTGGGATGATTCCTTATTTTAAAGTTATCATTGCGGAGGGTCCCGTTGTAGTTTTGGGGGGACACTCGGTACATACTCTGTGTGTGCGTAAATCGAATGGTTTACTACTTTCAATACAGTACGTAGACCCGATGATTTGGAACCAGTTTACACTGATCGTTTATACAGGTTCGTATCATTTAAATGGGCAAACAGAAAAAAGTCGCACACGGAATTCACATGATGGAGAAATTCGGCAAATGTCATTATCTATATTCTTGGTTTTCTCTTCATGATGATGCATAGCTTATATTTTGTTTTGAACAAGCACAGATAAAAAGTTTTGTTAAGCCCGACAGGTTCCTTCTATAACTTTCAATGTATTTATGTATATTACTGCACTCACATAAAATCGTTGTATGTTATAAGACTGATAAAGCGTTAATGCATGAAATCAGATTGTATGCGGAAATTAACTCCTTTGGTTACCATAGTGGTGAACTTGATATTGTAAAGCATTGTGAGGAAATGAATGAAAAGCATTAAAAGCAAATGTTTATCCTTAACTTCTTAAACAGATTTGTATGGTTTGTAGGATGTTCTTCAAACATGTGTAATTAACATTTCAGACATGACTGTGTACAATGTTATAAATGAAATGAGTTGAATGTATTTGAAAATATGTTGCCATATCATGCAGGATTGAGAGTTTATCGAGAGCGAAATTTTCAATATCTAAGAATCAATCAATTATGATACAAGATGTACTTTATGCAGCGTTCAAGAAGCAATATACATAGGTCTATGGAAGAATGTATTCGGTTGCCTGGTTGTATACCTTTGGAGTTGTCACAGAGAAAGTGAAGGAACTTTGTTAATGCTTGATTTCAGTGAGGTTCTGTTGAAAATAAACAGCATTGTCGTGCTCTATATAAATGCAACAATGTTGTGCAAACATACGTGGGTTGAATTATGTGTGCAATAGAGTAGTGATAGAATTACAAAGAGTAAGAGAGAAAGGTCATAAGCATTAATTATAACGTATAGAATCGGTCATCAAAAAACAACACAAGCTGACACAGTGTGGATGTATTCAGTCATCGTGCAGTGTTCTTTCCAGTGGGGATATTACGCTGTGCTTTTCAGCCTTAATTGAAAAGTAAGCAAATTATTAGATATAATTACTTGGTGGGAATGGACTCCTGGAATCAAGCCATCGAAGTCTCCTTTCACCGAGCGAGAGAAAATTACTTTTTTAATAATTATAAGGCTGCCGTCTGTGCGCCCTCTTTTGGCGATTAACCTGTGCTGTCCCGTAAACAGGTATTGTTACACATTATACAAATATTACTTATTTTGCTTTAATGATCTTATACACGTTTTTACACGTATTTTATATATGTATTACATGTATTATTTATAATATGCACATAATATTATACAAATATACATGAATGTACATACATTAATGCATGTACAATTATAGAAATACATGTATTTAAAAAAAATCATTGAATCTGAAATGTTGACATACATTGCAATCCATTTTGAATTGTAGTTGCACAATTGGGCCAATATAGATACCAACAAAGTAGGTGGCCTGACAACTTTAATTGGGCAATAGAGCCCTGGAGTGTATGTGTCTGCGTTAGTGTGTTTGTGTATGTGTGTGTGTGTGTGTGCGTGCGTGTGTGTGTGTGTGTGTGTGCTTGTGTTTGTGTGTGTGCGTGTGTGCTTGTGTTTGTGTGTGTATGTCGTTCTATTAAACAGTACGAGCTCATTCATTAACTAATGCACTGTAAAATATGAACAGCTTACTTGCAATAGTGTCTCAATTTTTAATGATTTGTTAGTTCTTCACATTCACCATGTTTATCAGACTGACATCAATGCAGTCAAGGCAGTCTAACTTCAAAGTTTAAGGAAGTTTGTTAAAATTCAGGTTGAAATTCCTGTTTTCTGTCAAAATGGCCTAGATGCAAAACACTTTTTTTCATTCTAAGGGTCCGTTATCCTCCCCTTATTTTTCATCCTGTGTCCAGACTGGCTAAACATAAGATACTATCGGTTTTCCATACCAATAAGAACCCAGCCGAGTAGAATACTTTATCCGAGTTTGTGTTATGAAATTAGTAAATCAGTAAAAAAGAGTAATTAGGTAAGTAGAGAAAAGAGGGTTCCATGACAATTGCTCGTGCGACTATTGCCCCAAATAAAATGTCTGCATGCTAAGCCGAACATAAATCATACCCACAAACATAAACCTAACTGAATCCTTGCATTAAATTAAACCAAGAACCCTTTCACAACCGAAAACCAACCCAATTTAAGCTCTTGGAGAAAATGTTCAAAGCTATTACCTAATTAAACACTTTTAACAACAGCAATGAGCTCAACAGTGCAGGAGTATCATAACATCAGCTTTCATCACAAACACTACACCAGTGATTTCACTGTCACTCACACATAAAGCTGCATACACCGCACTTTTATGACTCCGCATTACCAATCAAAGACGTGAAGTAAGTAATCATAGGGCAGGTTCATTGCATGGAAATGATCTCGTTCTGAAATACTTTTCAAAACTGTAACAGCATCTTCTGAAGACATTATCGAAATTATAATAATTATTAGTAATATCATTATCATCATTAAGGTAATACGGTTTTAAAAAAGAGGATTTCATACAAGTGCATTATGGAATCATTTTCGACCACTGCTAAAATTTTGTGTAAATGTACATTTTATGAACACGAGATGGCGCCATGTCACACAGTGTATACTCCTTGATTGTGGTGAAGTCATCTAATATTACATGGGAAAAGGTCTTTGCGGCTTTGCTGTTTTCGTATCATACACCTGTGAAAAGAAAATGTAATGGTAATAAAATATATATACATGTATTGCATACACCCAAAGCCTCTGCCCTTCTCAAAATGGGGGAACTTATGCAAGTTCGAAGGGTTGGATGGTAACATTAGTTTCAATGCAATATATTATAGTGCTCGCTGTTTAACACGGCCCTGCTATCTTTATCGTGTGGCCTATATATAGCCGTTGGCCGAGATTTTATACTCTGTTTGAAATGTTTACATGTAGAGCTAGGATCTCTTTTCTAAAACTAATCTTCTTCTCTTTAAATTTGATATCAACGTTATATCCCTTGTTCGATGAATAAATCACTGACAATCACAAGATGTCCAGAGTTCAGCCGGATATTTGAATGAACATTTCAGATATTATGGTGAAGGAGGAGAAGGAGGACTTAAAGCACGTTCTTTCAGCTTACAAGTTAATGACAATGTAATTGATTTAGACGGTACATCTAGTTCTCAGTGTCGGTCTGCAGAGAGTCCTGTACGAAACTATAGGAAATATGACACAACAGATGCTCTCTACATACAGTTTAAACATGTTAAAGCTGTAGACAAGTTCTCCAAATCTACCAAAAAAACCTCTGAAAATCAAAGGAAATAGATTGACAAATACACACACACGCACACACACAAAAAAAAAAAATAATGGTCCTGTTGGTGATTCCAATTACCCGACGTATGCAGTACCCATCTACTACATGAACAAATTAAGCTTATGTGCTTGAGATACAGATAGATATAAGTGGCTTTCTCGTTCTCGGGTTCAATTTGTTATAGTAAGGCCATTAGAAAGCCTCTAACGACCCATTAATCTCCATATGAAAACCTCTCGAAAGGCTATTTCTAAGATGAAATATTGATACAGAATAAATTTTCCATTGCATACTCTACTACGCTGGAGACATCCACATGTTATGTGTAATGTGCCATTTCAGTGCTGTTAATGTAATCCTTTAAATAATTGCATGTTCCAATGACTTTTTAGCTTTTTTAAGATCTCATGTTACATAATACGCACTTGCATGAATAAATGAAGACAATCCCCAGATCTCGATTTGTCATTTGTAGTACTCACACACACACACACACACACACACACACACACACACGCACACACACACACACACACACACACAAATCAACAATGGCAATGATTACAAACATTAACATATAATGACTAGTTCTGATAGAAGAGGTGACTTGCTGGTCATTAAATCATTCACTGAGCAATAATTACAAAATGTCTTTAAGTGTCAAAAAAAAATCAAATCACCCTTCCTTGCCGGGCTTCACTTTAGAATGTATTTTAAAAAGTAGAATCTAGCGCGATTATTAATGCATAAAGTTCCTCAAGGAGAAAGACAAAATGATTGATACCGTACTCGACAGAGCATCGCTATATCACCAGACTCAAAATTAAAAATATTGTATATTAGTAATTGAAACAGCGAGGGACAGCTTGATGACTACGCTTAGTTTCCTTTCAATGATCATATGGTTTTGCTTCCTTGAGAGCCTGGGGAAGTGAAGTGAGACGCCGCAATTGCAACTGAATGAGCAGTTTGATTACCACTTTGCAGGGAGTGGTCGAGTAGTTGCGCAGTTTCGTGACGCCCACACTTCATTTTCCCCACGACATCATGAAGCGCAATCCTGCTAACAATGCCAATTTCTTTACCGGGCAAGAAGAAGCTTCCCTGCCTTTCTCACAGTGTGTTGCAGACTTCGCCTTAGTCACGATTGCAAATAATTTAACTTGTCTTGATCTTTTTGCAACAATATTACTTTACGCTGAACAAGAATAAATCAACATTTTCCGAGGCTTATGATTTTGCGGTCAGGGGAAAATGGCATACCTGGTACGGTCGTTTGGCCTCTGCATCTTTCCTACATTGTTCCTCACTTCCCTAACTCTGGGAAGTAATACGACTTGTAAGTATCCATTATATCTTTATCTGTATATATTCCTATCATTAATCAACTTATTTACTTTAGGATATTTGCATTTTGGGGAAAAGGAGACAAACAGTCATATCGTACATAGAGTATAGACACTGCCTTAGATCGAAGGAGTAGTCTCTACTATTTTATCAAAGTGCCATTAAACCTAAAAATAACATATTCGGTAAACTTGAATGAGACTGATTTATTTGCTGTACCAGATGTCAACTTGTTTTGCGTGAATCTGAACAATTTAAACATGAAATCAAATATAAGCAAGGGTTTCTGACAGTTGTTCCCCTTCATTTCTATTTTGCCTCAAATGGGGTATGGGAAGGAAGAAATAGCTACCTGGAAGAAGGTTCGAAAAAGTAGAGTTTATCTGATACTTAAAAAAATTCTCGTACTTATCCTACATGGAATATAAAAAAAAAAAATGAACCATTCATTTTCAATGTACCCCTTTCTGCTCTCTACGTCCCGCAGATTTAATTCTTAACTGTTCGGGAGGACCACTGGTAGAGGAGATATGGTGTGATGAAAGATGCGTCTCTAAAGGAGATAGTTGGATTGTACAGGCGCCCTATGGACGTCGAATTCTCACAGAAATTTATTCTACCAACAACATAGTTATTACTTATTATATACGAGATGAAATTGCCAACAAAACGTCCCTGATATTGATTAAGGATCACAACCAATCTTCCCCTCATTTGTCACTGGCCCACCAGACGAAGATTTGGATATGGCATATATACCTACCCATTGAAGTTTATGATGACCGTAAAATGTTACGAAGGTAAGTGTCAACGATAATATTGATACATCATTATATCAATACAATTATCACGCCATTCTTTTACACTTTAGAAGATCTCGCACAATGGTAGCTTTATATCATTTTCACACGTATGACGGGGTTTCTCTTTCTCGACATATTAAAAATCATGTTATTTGGACCTCACTATCTAACGTTATATCACCCATAAAAATCCTAAAACAAACAAAGCATGGCATATTCATATGTCACGACCGAGCATTTTCACTCTTTATTATTAAGGTAAAGCATAAAAGCTGCTAATGTCAACAATTATTTTGATGCAAACGCAAAGTGATATAAGACTTTGTTGTCAGCAGAGAGGTTAAGCCGAATGGTTAGCAAAGACTTTTTCTCAAGTGCGATTTTTACGAACTTTTATGTGAAAACAACTAGATCAACCCCTGTATAGCAGGCAATGCATTGTGGATGTTGATACAATTATATTAATACAATGAATAACCTACTTAGATACCAGAGTTTTTAAAGATGCCTTCGTTTCTACACTCGCGCTTCAAACAAAATAAATTAGTATTCGCTACCGTCATTGCATCAGTAGCCGGACTTAGCGACGGTCGTTTTTAAGCGGGAAATGAGATTATTTCTTGTCTTTGACAATTTGACAATAAATATATCCTTCATTAAATATGTGTGCTTGTTGAAAACAACAGTGTGAAGTATTACATTGAACTTATTCTACCTTCAGTGACTGGAGTTCATTGAAGCACGTTAAATTAAAAAGTTTTAAGACGTTGAGTATTCATAGACATTCTGTTATGTCTTTTCATCCAATAGTATACCAGCGCAATCTTTTGGCATACATAAAGAGATAAATTATATTTGTATTGCCTTTAACTGTGACCAAGAATTTGCATTGGCCAGGGGTTCCAACCTATACATGTCAACACTGCTGCATCTCTTGGACTGGTCCAAAATAGTGTTTATGTTGGTTGATTACCTAGAGTGTGATATACGTCTACCGTAACGGTTGGTCAGGATGTAAAATAGCGACTGGCTGGAATCAGGGAGTGAAGAGTGAGCACTGTCAGTGCTGGTTGTAAATGATGCATAGTGGCCTTGGTAATGACAGTCTGAAAGGGTATTGAAATTCTTAGCAAGTCTGGAATACGCTACGAAAGAGCTTGGCATTGTGATAACTACAGTTGTTATTCTTATTATGGTAATAATGATGACTGTGATTATTGTAACTATTGTTATTATCAATATTATCATCGTTACTATTGCCTTTATCATTTTGTAAAATTTTGTCTAAATTGTCGGAAGAACAAAATGCTATTAGTGTGATGACGATTCCAGCAATTGACATAATGTTGATTAATATCTGATTTTGGCTCATTCTTTCGACTCTGAACTCGGTGGACACTGCAATTCTGATGAAATGCACAAAAAATATGATACCTTCTATTCCGATGGTTCAACGTCACAGTTGTATAAATCATCAAAAGGCTCACTCAACTTCGGGATTTCATTTATTCTTTTTGAAGCCGTACCATCGGTAAAGCTAATTGGTGGACCCTCTCCCCTGGAAGGCATAGTGGTCCTCGACTCAGACAGCTATGTCTGCTATGATGGATTTAACGACAAAGCTGCTGAGTTGGTCTGTGGAGAGCTCGGCTTTCCAGCGGCAGAGGAGTATTCGCCTCAGACTCCTCCCAGTATTACAACATTGAACAGAAGTCAACGTATTTCATGTTTTGATGGTGACTACAGTATTACGCATTTTTCCTTTAAAAAAATGTTTACAATCATTACATAACAGATAGTCGTAAATTTCGAAGGAATTTGTCATGTTAGTATTGTATACTTTTGTAGGAAATGAAATGAAATGAATGAATGAATGAATGAACAATAAGAAACGGGAAATTCCACGTTTCGCATTATCTGCATTTTGGCCATGCATTTCAGAGTCAAAGTTGGTATGTCCCTTGTTGTTTTCGGTATCAATCGTTTCCTTCATATGCCGCTCTTCTTGTGTTGAAAGTTGGGGGACACAATGATTTGATCAAATTTTTACACAGCTTGCCTAAGTGATGACTTCACTATCAATGCACAGGTTATGTACGTCTAGAGGAGTGTCTATTACATAAAACCGACTGCCCCAGGATCTTTACTGTCAGACTCAAATGTCGAGGTAAGTTTAGATGTGCATATGTTCATATCTTTTTTATGAAATGCCTTTATGATTATGTGTGCATTATAGATAATTATACACATGCAATAAATACATTATTCGTCATTTGAGATTATATGACGACAACACCTTGATAAATTATCGAAGGCATAAAATGAAAAAAAAGAAAGTAGCATTCTTACACGATAGAAAGTTAATTAATACGTTCACTTTATTTCACCCGCAAATAAAAGTGTAAAGTATCTTGCAAATTCTAAAAATATCAGTTCTGATGAATCGCATTAGTTCCGAGCGGACACCTGACTGCTTGCATATTGGTTACTCTTTGTTTGCTTTGTTGTTGTTGTTTTATTTTTCCCTCTGAAAAGTTTCTATGTGTTTGAGTAAATATATACTCATTTACTGACATGTATTTTCGAGGATGAAGACCAGTCAGATACACCTTTTTTTTAGCCCAGATTAGATGAAAAGTAATGGTAGGCCCACTTGATTCGGGGGTGGGGGTGGGGAGGAGAGTTCATATAATCGTAATAGCCGAAAATTTGACTATCGTGCCATAAGTGTATGGTTATACGCATTTTACCATAGGTTTTCACCGTCAGTTTCACACTTTTTTCATTCAAATTCCTATTTCGAGCAATCAGTATCGCGCATTTTATGCTCGCAGCACTGAATGAAGATTGTCTATTTTGCAGATTAGGTCCACCTGTTCCATTCTAAAATTTGAACTCGGGCTTTACGAAAAGGAATATAATACAGGAACATTAGGCACTGTATAGGCCCACAGACATAGGGAAGATTGCATTTGACACCTTCGGAAAAAACACAATAATTTTGACAAATTGAAACTGATAACATGAACGTTGTATACGTCTTGTTTGTTGTTAATTGCTCTGATGGTGAATTTGAATGATTCGATTGTGAATTCGAATGACAGGATTTTGAATTTGATTGCTGATTCACTGCTGCATGTGCGAAATTTAATGCTCAGACTTCTCTTCACAATTAATCCAACGTTCATTTTGACGAAAAGTGTAAGTCTACCGGCAGAAATAAGCCCCGAAAGCATTGCAATGCTGTTGAACGTTTTGGAGAAAGCATGTGACTTACATCAGGAACACATGCCAATTAATTTGTTATATCTCGACAGAAAATGTCACGAATGGACATGTCAAAAGGAGTCACAACTTTTGTCTGGCCGGCTCGTGTATAATCTGTTTAACCAGGAGTATCAAAAGAAAAGATTTTGTAGAAGTGAGTTAGCGAAAAGACAAAGCAAAAAAAAAAAAAAAGAGAGAGAGATTATTTAAAAAAATAAAGTCTGCACCATTAACAACCATTCTAATCCTGATCGTCTTATTCCTGGTCCCATAACATTTTTCCCAAATCTGCCCTAGTATCCTCGAACTGAAATTTTGACTATTCCTTTCATGACTGTGGCCAATTTTACTTTTTATGAACATTTACCTTCCAAGCAGCATAATCAACATAAATAGTGGTTTTATTTGTGTATGATGGTAGAGGAGACCGAGTGTAGTTGTTATACAGGTAAGATACTCAGTATTACATTTCACATTAAGACCTAATACCAAAAGACACATGGAAGATATCTGCGTGTGAAATTTGATCATGCCTGAAAATCCCATGCAGAAATGTAGTGAACTTTAGGTTTTCATTTCTTTGAGTAAAATGTAAAAAGGAAAAGATTTCGATATTCTTTTATTCATCAAAACCATTTATTTCGAGTAAAGAATGGGTGTATTGGTGGAGGAAGTGTGTCCTGGGCATCTGTTGGTTGGAGTATAGCAACGTCTGATTTTTAAGAGATTATTGAGCACACTCTTAAGTTATTGAAACACGTACAGGGTCAAGTTGCTTCACGGTAACAACTTGCCCCATCAGATGAAACTTAATGAGGTGTAACGACTTACCCTAATGAATTTTCAGTATAGATGGTTTTTTTTTTATGACAGAAGGTCTGATTTATAATGTCATGGTGTTATCCTTACCTTAAGCTTATAGACAGTAAAGGGTCTACACAGTTCTGGTTGAGGTGAGTATTTAGCTTTTAGCGTTTTGCGAGATATTCAGAAACCACTCTATGAGATGTCAAAGAGCATGAAATTCTTAGGGGTATCAAAAGTTTATTTGATGAAAATCGGTTTTGGAATGACTGAGGTATTCAAAAACAAGGTGAAACAAAGAGATCCTAATAAAAGGCGTGGCCTGTCGCCTTTTATTATTATCACTTTTTTGGGATATCTCAGCCATTTGAGAACCAATTTTTATCAAATAAACGTTGAATCCTTCTTAAAATCACATGCTCTCTCATATTTCATAAGAGGTTTCTCATTATCTCATTTATAAATGCTATAAACCTGAATCCTCACCTCAACCAGTATTGTACAGTCCCTTTAATCGGTCAAGCATATTTATGATGTAAAAAGATGCAGTCTGCAATCAGCTACATCAGTGATTTGCACTTATTCTGAGCATTTAATTTCGTAAACACCTGATGTGTTGTGTAGCATGTATCGCTGTTTGTCACTTTATCATTTAGATCCTACTTCGATGCGAACGAAGTATCACTGCAAAATGGTGAAAATTAACTTAAATCGTTCCATTTATTCATGATGTGATTGTACGTCTTATCCATCGATGTTTTGATATGAAGTATCCCATGAGAGTACGAGTTAATATAAAATGTTCAAGCGTGCATGCACACGCACAGACAGACACACACACATTATACACATACACATATCCCTTTACATATTCACAAGCATGCACACCCAATTAGATAAACAATTTTCATTACTATATAAATTATCTATGAATAAGTCTACTTTTGCCCGATTTATGCATGTTTTCTAAATTGGAACAAAGCTGCCTACACCGTAAATGCTGTCACAACTTACTTCTACAGCGATGGAAGTTGTTACAAAATCCTAGGTTTATCACTTCCGTAATATGTTAGTAAAATTTGTTTGACTGACAACATTGTTTACTCTTTCCAACTAATAAAGGGCATATAATCTATCCTTAAAAAGAAATCAAATGAATTTTTCTGCTTTTTTGCTTAATAGACCTCAAAATGTAAAATTAGTCAGCTATACAGACCCGATTTCCCTACTACGCCGCTGTCATTAAATTTGTTATATCTTGCGCCAAGAGCAAACAATCTAATATAAAAAACATGAAAGAACGTAGATTGAATTCCATATGCGTGTATAAACACAACGCTTCAGCTTCATAAACAAGGCGGTAGGAGTAACGTTTGGCCATTTTAAAAGTTGTTTTTTTTAAGATATGATGATAGCTTCTTTCCTTAAATTGCCTTCACTTTTTTTCCTGCTATCTAGCTTCTCTCGGGATTTGTGATTATCCTGGTCCTGTGTCTAACGGTTATTGGGATTCTAATATAACGAGCTTTGGGTCTGAGATAAAGCTCACCTGTGGCCATGGTTTCACCCTCATCGGCAACCCAACACTGCAGTGTGTGGGATTACCTGGATGGTCGACTTACTTCCCGGTTTGGAACGCGTCAGTCCCGTCTTGCCGGGAAGTCGAGAATGAAACAAGGGGTAAGTCTGCCTTACAGACATTAAAGATCCTATATGAAGGGAATAAATGTTCGTAAAATTCGTTTGTAGATGAAATATATGTTGGTAATTGACCAATTATGCAAAAAGTTTGGCTCAAATCCCCGCAAGCATCTAGATATCCGCTATTTGCAAGTCCCAAACATCCCCCTCCCTCCCCCTCGAAAACCAGCCACAGTACGGGACTCCAAAAGTTGTGACGTCACGCCAGGGTAGTTAGAGCCACGGGCCCCGGATGCTCTGTAGAAAAGCATTTGGCATCGGGAAAGAATTTCTGTCAATTTTTTTTCAAAGTCTGAAATCTCTGCTATTTATACTTTTGACACCAACTCTTTACTGTTTGTCTACACTTAATAGTATTATCATGAACTGCTTCTTCTCAAACAATTATTTTGTATTACTATGATCTGCAACAAGCCCAAATTTCACACAATTATCACAATTTTCTCCTCATAGTTTTGGTGCGAAAGTAGATCCGGTCGGCCGTCGGTCGGTATGACGTATCACCTCGCAGCTCGTATCGTATGCATTGTACGTACGTACGTGCGGTTCACATTTGTATCATCGTAACTTTTTCATAGCGGTTCGTTTCGAAATTTCGCGTCGATCAATTTTGAGCTTTCACTCCTTCCGAAAATGGCCGAGAACAGTGAGTTATCAGAGTGATCTTTTTATGGACTTTGAGGAGTACGTTAGTGAAGAGGAATGAAGCGACAAAAGCAGAGAAGGGGACGAGAATATAGACGAGGACGATGGAAGTTGGGAAGATGTAAGCTGGGGAGAGGACGATGGAGAAGTGGGAGAGCAAGGTGCTGTCGACGTCAATCCAGCCGGGGAAGCAGCGGCAGGGCCACGGGTGCCGCAACCCTATTGTCATGAGCCGCTGCCTTTCGATGGAGATGGAATGGCAAACGACGGGGATGCTCCTCGTCTCGATTTTAGACATATTCATTAAGACATATTTCAAATTTCATGGCGAAATGATGTTTCTATCTTGAGAAATTTAACTTTGAAATCACAGCAATATCACCCCATTTTTTTACGAGCACGCATGAAAATGTGACCCAAATCATGTTTGCAAACAACGCCGAAAAGCTGCATTCGCGTGTGGATCTCCAGCGATCAGATAATGAGCGTACAGCGGTTAGAAAATACGCGTAACAAGCGCAGAAGCCACTCCCCCTATGTGTTGTCATACCCTGTGTGCGCTGCGTGCGTACGTACGTGCTCGGTATTCAGTTTACATTCGATTCACATGTACCGTATTGAGCGCCCTACAACACGTACGAACCCCGCGTATGTATGCAGGCGCAGCTAGCTAGCAGCAGCTAGGCAGCCCCGCCGGTAAAATTCGGGGAGCCGAGCGGACGAGAGAGCATCGCGATTGCAAGCCAGGGCAGCCGGCATGGCGAGCATGGTTACGTTCGCACTTTGGCTAAGCGGACATGATTGTATTCACAACCGACTTCTCGGCTTTATAGTGCCAGTGACTCGAGCATCGCGAGTGCACTTTCGAAATATAAATGCCATATAAATGAACAACGATAAGATCATAACCAATCCACAAGTAAACTAATAATAGTAGACAGAAATTTAGTCTGGTTGTTTTGCAAGACGTACGTGATTTGTGAGCGTGACTGTATCCGATATGTACAGTACAGGGTGCGTGCTATGCTGTGATGCGTGTTGTAGGCCTATAGGAGCTATCGCAAGAGACACCAGCCCAGTTTCCTGCCTCGATATGCACATCATACACAACACATACACACACACACGTAGTGACACACACACACAGAGGTAGCTCTTTGCTGGCAGCATCTGGCGTCCGCACCGTACCGCGCGCTGGCACGTACAGAGTCGCATCACTCGCGGATTAATCTTTTACGCGGGACGTTATTTTTCCAACCAAAATAAAACTAAAAAAGTCCTCTCAAAATTCTAAATTTTCTGAATATTATGTGATGTATCAAAAAATCGTTCACTAGAACATTTTTTTCTAATAATTCTTAAACAAATTAGAACATAAAATCCATCATAAGAGAGCGATATGACGCAATTTTAAAGCTTTGACAGCACTGCATTTGCGTGGACATAAGAGGGAATACCCTTACGTGACATCATAATCTAGGGGTCTTGACTCAACGGGGAATAAGGCTTCGATATTTTGACGAAATTTGAACGCATATTCCTCAAAAACCAACCTTTTTAGGGGTTTGAAAGATGTGAGATAGGAAAGTATGGTTAATAAGCCTTTCAAAAACACAAACAGTCCAGTTTTTGGCGATCGGCTTCTTATGTGAACTTTAAGGTGTATTACAATAGCCGTCAAAGAGCACAGTAATCCATTTTCCGATATGCTAAAAAACAAGCGTATGAAATATCAAGAATGTTCTCCTTAATTAAAAAGGAAATCCTTATTTTGATATCAAGCCTGGGCACATTATAATGAAATGAGAAGAACTTCTTTCTTAATTTAGAAATTGCATTTCAGACAAGTCTTTTCGGTTTCGATTGATAAAACATGTTAACAATGTGCGATTTGAGCCGAAACCTTACGAAAATAATCAGCATCACATGACATATTTCAGAAATTACGAAGAGAAATGTTAAATGACTGTTTGCATCAATTATGTACGCTAATTCTGATAATGTCATCACAATCACATTTTTTATATTCAACAAAAAATAAGAATTGAATAAATGGAAGCCATACAATCCTTAATTAAGAATTGAATAAGTGCGAGTGATACAATCCTTAATTTGAACTCTGCTTTCCACCGTGTTGTATATCTACAAGCTGTTCAGTTGGAGAGTAATATCAAGTTTTGATGAATTATCATTATAATGGTGTACATCCCTCCTTTCAAAACATGGAATTTCCCAAGAATCGTTTGTTGGATCTATGTTCGACTTTAGGTTTTGTGCTGTAAGGTCACAAATCCATTTGGAAATATATGACAACTTCATCAAAAACAATTTCCTATAAATCAATATGGCAAGAGTAAAAGAGAAAATCAAGCGGTAAAATCCATTTTTGCTTATAGAATGGAGCATGAGAAATTGACCATTATCTCTCTTCACCCTCTCAAACTAATGATCGTGTAAATTGAAAGCTTTGTGGTGATCGAGTAAAATGTAATTCTACGACGTCAATTTAGTAAAGCATGCTGTATTCATTGGTGAGCCTTATTTTGCTTAAAGTCAAACCGACTGTTCATATGTTTTGCTATTCATTGGGGTCGATTATTTCAATTAGATTTTATAGGCTGAAGCAGAAATATCTGACTCCAAATTGTTTAATATGTACGAAAAGGACTCGTGTCATTTCCTTTCCGGTTCTCCGAATCCACAATTTATGATTTACACAACCATTGAGTGATCAGTCGACAGTATTATGATGTGTGCTCACTGTATTTCCTTTCTTAAATCAGGAAAATTAAGTAGGCTAGAATGATTTCGCGCGATGTGCAATTATTTTAGCATTTTTCAGAATCCTTGACGGGCATATTTACTTTGAAAAAGATGTTAGAGCAAATAACGACATCATCGTTTCATTTTTTTTTTTTCGTGCATTTAGAATATTTGCACCTGTATAGTCCCATTGCTTACTCGTTTGCTTGATTTCAGATAATGAAGATAATGAAGATGTAACAAACTACACAACCACTCCAAATACAAACAATGCTTCAAGTAAGTATAAAAAAATGCAGCTTAATATCGACGCACACATGTGTGTGTGTTTAAAGGTGATGAATCAGAAAAAAAAATGTTTGCTGCCGTTATCATTCTGAAGCTCTTGAAGGTAGATACGCAGATATGAAGGATTCAAATGGACTCTAAACAAGGGAGATGGAAGACGAATTATTTTTTCATGCGTTCTACCAATGCCGCTGCTGTCTTTTGTTGTTATTGTTAATAGGTGGAATTCAGGCCACCCAAGAATTTTCATCGCAAAGGATTATTGCCACATCTACTTTAGGTGAGCTGATGAACACAACACAACACAACGCAACACAACACAACACAACACAACACAACACAACACAACACAACACAACAAAACACAACACAACTCAACACTATTACTCAATGTAATACCAATAGTTTACTTTTCAATTTTCTTTGTACCGGCTGTGGTTATCTAAATTAGAAAGCACTGAAAAGACATTTTTATGCTATTATCATCGTATTCTATTGCAACTGATTGACGACTTGCCCTTTATCGGCGTAAATAAGCACCGATTATTCAGTGTATTAGGAATGATAAAAATTATTGACTACATGTACTCAAACGAATTCTGACCCAAGACATTCTTATTGCGAGACAGACGTTATATCCACGAGACCACTCAGCTTTGGCCTGACATCCAGTGACGTGGTTCTGATCCCTTATGGAAGTAGACGTGTTGGCTATGCGTACTGAATAGCTAAAAGAATTTATAATATTTGCGTCAAATATTGTTGGTAGCTTGGTAAAGTCTGATGGGTTTGACGCCTGTCTGGAGGCATGGGTTCGAATTCTACTTAAGTACATTTTGGCCTATGATTTTATCATGGCTACGCTTTAATGCCCCGATTATTCGGTGTTTATTTAGGTAAAAGAAGGGCAATTTTACAATTATTAGATGGAAAAGGAAACATACTGAGGACCTGCATCCATAGGGGAGCACAATGATTATTTGCCGTCAGGCGAAAGGTTGGTAGTCGAGTGGATATGATGCCAGTCTAGACATTAGGAAGTCATGACTTCGAATCTTACCCGAGTATATAATGTACATGCCCATGATTTTTATCATGTCTGCGACTGAAAACACTGAATTGTTGGAATTTATTTCAATACGTCGATGAAAGGCAATTTATCTACCTGTTACTTCACGCACCCGCAAGAATCATTTATTTCCATAGAATGTTCTGTTTTGTGATTACTTCAACGTTTTTAATCTTTTCCTATCTTGTAACGAACAATGAAAATAACAAGTTGTACTTCATTTTCAGATCTTGGGACAGACGTGACAACATACACAATGGCGACCCTTCTGTGTGTCGTTCTTATTCTACTTTCTATTCTATCCATGGCGTGGTGCAAACAACACAAGAAAAGGTATAGTGTTTGCTTCGTCAAGACTTGTGTGTGGGGAGGGGGAATAGCGAAAGAGCGGTAAGTTCTAGGGACACAAATCGTTTTAAGCTGTTTGTTACTCGTGAATTTCTTAGTATCAGCTACAAGACTACGCAATAGGCGGATCCACACCATGCAGTCACACTGCGGTTTATTGTGTTCAAAATGATATTTGGATATGACCATTGTCCTAAGAATGTCGATAATGATAATAAATGTTATTTCAAAATATTGAAATAATGTGTGTTAATATTGTTGCGGGAAAATGGGTGTTGTTGCACTGACTACTGGGGGTGGCAGGATGTTTACCGAGCGGGAATGATACCCCCAATAGAAAGGCACATTTCCGCAATGGAAGAGAGTTAATTAGTTAGATATAAGGTGCATCAGGTACATTCACACAATCCATTCACCACGATGAGAGGGCTGCAACATAGTTCAATCGGAAGAGCGTATGTTCCGGGCAAAAACTGTTATTTTATTGACAGATATACTTCACGTTGACAAACGTACATGATCAGAATGAGTTATGACAGGACTTGTCTAATTACTCTAACTGCATGACACGACGACTTTCGCTAAAGTCCTTAGATTCAAGAAGTCGCTCCTCTTAAGAAGTAAAGTTCTCTCTATTCACGAAGTCCCAAAAAGTTAAGTCCCTTGCTTAGACAGATCAATCGATATTTATACCTCTATGCTCAATGTATTTCTTTAAACTTACAAAGGTATTCGGGCAATTCAAATTATGCGGAAACTATGAGGAACATAGAATATTTGGGGCGTATACCTTCATATTAGGTAAAACATAGAATTCTTTAGTGGACTATACACAACATAAAATTCCAAACGATGTAATGCGAGGAATGGACAGAATTTACGGAATGTGCAAGGAATGTGTATTTTATCAGAGATTCAGTCTAGAACGGAAACCCACTTGTTTTGGAATGTACCCTACTTGGTATGAGGTAGAGTTATGCCAAAAATCCTAGGAGGAGAAACCCTAGAAAGTGTCGACATGGAGGGGTGCGCTTGGCACGTGCGGAATGTAAACATTGACCCCACGTGAATTCGCTGCGGAGGGTGAGTGGTTTTCATCTACAACAAGGCACTTATTGTTCTGCATGGTCAGTGCAGGGAGGTGGGTCCCTGGTCAGTGGTTTTCTGCTTATCCATATTCGTAACAATATTATGTAGGCCGTACTCTCTAATATTATATCTTTATGGCTGTGTTGATCAGAAATAATGTGTAGTTTTTAGATAGTGAAAATATACATTGATTTAGATATTTTTCTTTCGTCATTCATGCTGTAACAGAGGTCGGCCTACTGAAGTTTCCAATCCATCAAATGAGAACCCAAATGACAGGCACGCCCAGTTGTATCCTGTAGATATGCCAACCGAAAGTCCGAGAACAACGGAACATGTTCTGTTAGAGTCTGCAAGGACTGACATTGGAGCACATGGTCACCATCTTCCAAACCATCCTGTCGCTCTACTCGAGACCACCAAAGCTGAGCAAGAGTACCCAGATCATATCTACCAAGACGCTGCGGAGGTAAACCTGGGATATTGCCAACCGTCAGGGATAGAGCAAAGTGCCTCTTGTACAGTTCCTGTACAGAGCAACGGCAGAACAACCGTCAACTCTTCAACTACTCTACGTGGTCCAGAACGCGTTAACCCACAGCAAACAGCATTCGATCAAGCAGAGATTAGCTACGAGGACTGTGAAGATTTTCATAGAAGCCACATGATGAAGAAAAGTGCCTTCAGGCCTCACGATGAGGCGTTCTTGTTTGATGACACGTGTTACAATTCACTGACAAGGTTTGACGACATTTGCACTCGAAGACAGGATCCAAGCAGCAGCAAAATGCACCCCACTCAAGAGAGAATTGTCCACGAGTCTGATGGAAACAGAGAACAGAGCAGTGAATATTCAGAGTTATGTAAATCTGGCGAACTTACCAAGTCGGTAGGTAAGCTTATCTGTGGAGACAACGAATACGATAAAATCAATCCAACCTCCAACGACAACAGGGCACGAAGTCTCAACCCAGCTTTCACATCGACTGGTCCGGTTGTGAATCACAAGGGTTACTCTCACCAAACAGATGACACTCCATATTCCAATCTGGGTTCCCTATCAGCTGTACCCTCTGACGAGGTCTTCTACTTTCAATTAGATCCAGCGGCCGGCAATGAGACTGATACCAGCAAAAAGCCACAATATCCTGACGCTTTCGACTCCACAGATTACACTCTCCTGAATCCTGAAGAAGATTCCTTCAATAGTTTTCTCCCCGAAATGGACAGATTCAAAGGGCGCCACCACACGATGGACCAAACTTGTTCCGTCTCAAAGCCCGAAAATTGCGAGGAACTGTACGCAAAGGTGAACAAAGTGTCGGGATCCTCACCAGAAAAGGCAGTCATGTTCGAGGAACTGTATGCAACGGTGGACAAAAGACCTAAATCATGCATTCCTGACACAACAGAAATGTTGCATGAGGAACTGTATATGAATTCTATGAAAACGTAGTTTTCCTAAAGAGAGGTTGAACTATAAAATATACTGAAGTGGAACCAACTCATATAACCTACATTATTTCCTGTTTCTTCAAAATTTATTTCCATTGAAAATATTCAGTTGCAAGCCTTCACAACTTCGGAGGCAGTATAATAATTGTAAGCATTGCATGTGACTTTACAAAACATGAAACAAATATAAGAAGGCAGAAACATAACATAAAATGTTCTCAAAAGAATTCCCTGTCTTCTGTATTTATCTTCAGAGATACCTTTTTTTTTCTGGTAAAGACGAAGTACATTGTAAGTGGCGTGTAGTAGTGCAGTACATTTTTTTTTTTTTAGGTCTGTACGTGATTATCTAAAAGGGCATTAACGAGGTACTTCGTTGTTGCTATACGACACACATTTTACCATTAACATATATTTTGATACAATTTTTCATCTTTGAAAAATGATACTGAGTGACTCCACGGAGGAAAACAACCAGTTTGCCATGTTGAAGCTCTGTAAAAATACATCACTCGTGTGCTTTGCAATGCATGTATCAAGTCGCAACTATTGTGGATGCAAGAGTAATCTTATAGCTAGTCTGTACATGCTCTACACTATCCCCCCCCCCCCAAAAAAAAAAAAAAAATACAATCAGATTTTTGCATTGATAGCACCTGATATGATTTAACTGTCTAAATGCTACTTTAAGGTCTTAAAGTATAACATCTTAGCTCTATTTTGCAGAAAATCCCATTCAGTTGGTTTAAGCGGTCACAGAGAAATGTAGATTGTTGTAGAGCATGTCATGAGTCTGATTCTTTTAAGTTTGCCACTTGGATGCTCTTGTGTGTGAACACAATAGACAGAACTTGGAGAGAAGAGATTCCTGACATGCTCTACAAAATTCCTCATTTCTCTTTGACCACTGAAGCAAATCGAATGGGGTTTTCTGTAAGATGTGGGCAATGTTATGGTTTCGTACCCTGAAATTTCATCTGGGATGATTCCTTATTTTCAAAGTTATCATCGCGGAGGGTCCCGTTGTAGTTTTAGGGGGACACTCGGTACATACTCGGTGTGTGCGTAAATCCAATGGTTTACTACTTTCAATACAGTACGTAGACCCGATGATTTGGAACCAGTTTACACTGATCGTTTATATAGGTTCGTATCATTTAAATGGGCAAACAGAAAAAAAGTCGCACACGGAATTCATATGCTTGAGAAATTCGGCAAATGTCATTATCTATATCCTTGGTTTTCTCTGCATGAAAATCATGATGATGCACAGCTTATATTTGGTTTGAACAAGCACAGATAAAAAGTTTTGTTAAGCTCGACAGGTCCCTTCTATAACTTTCAATGTATTTATGTATATTACTGCACTGACATAAAATCGTTGTATTTTGTAAGACTGATAAAGCGTTAATGCATGAAATCAGATTGTATGCGGAAGTTAACTCCTTTGGTTACCATAGTGGTCAACTTGACATGCATTGTGAGGAAATGAATGAAAAGCATTAAAAGCAAATGTATATCCTTAACTTCTTAAACAGATATGTATGGCTTGTAGGATGTTCTTCAAACATGTGTAACTAACATTTCAGACATGTGTACAATACTATAAATGAAAATGAGTTGAATGTATTTGAAAATATGTTGCCATATCATGCAGGATTGAGAGTTTATCGAGAGCGAAATACTGTAGCTATTCAATATCTAAGAATCAATCAATCATGATACAAGATGAACTTTATGCAGCGTTCAAAAAGCAATATACATAGGTCTATGGAAGAATGTATTCGGTTGCCTGGTTATATATCTTTGGAGTTGTCACAGAGAAAGTGAAGGAACTTTGTTAATGCTTGATTTCAGTGTGGTCCTGTTGAAAATAAAAGACATTGTCGTGCTCTATATAAATGCAACAATGTTGTGCAAACATTATGTGGGTTGAATTTTGTGTGCAATAGAGTTGTGATAGAATTAAAAAGAGTAAGAGAGAAAGGTCATACAAGCTCTGATTATAACGTAAAGAAGATATCGGTCATCAAAAAAGAACACAAGCTGACACAGTGTGAACATACTCACTCACCATGTGTTCTTTCCAGTGGGGATATTACTCTGTCAGAAATCGGTCCTATGTGCTTTTCAGCCTCAAATAAAAAGTAAGCAGATTATTAGATATAATTATTTGGTGGGAATGGACTCCTTGAATCAAGCCATCGAGCTCTCCTTTCACCGAGCGAGAGAAAAATTACTTCTTCTTTTTTATAAGGCTGCCGTCTGTGCGCCCTCTTTTGGCGATTAACCTGTGCTGTCCCGTAAACAGGTATTGTTACACATTATAGAGATATTACTTATTTTGCTTTAATGATCTTATACACGTTTTTTACACGTATTTTGTATATGTATTACATGTATTATTTATAATATGCACATAATATTATACATATATACATGAATATACGTACATTAATGCATGTACAATTATAAAAATACATGTATTTTTTTTTTAATCATTGAATCTGAAATGTTGACATACATTAAAATCCATTTTGAATTGTAGTTGCCCAATTGGGCCAATAAAGATACCAACAAAGTAGGTAGCCTGACAACTTTAACTGGGCAATAGAGCCCTGGAGTGTATGTGTATGTGTCTGCGTTAGTGTGTTTGTTTGTGTGTGTGTGTGTGTGTGTGTGTGTGTGTGTGTGTGTGCTTGTGTTTGTGTGTGCATGTCGTTCTTTTAAACAGTACGAGATCATTCAGTGACTAATGCACTGTAAAATATGAACAGCTTACTTGCAATAGTGTCTCAATTTTTAATGATAATATGGTAGTTCTTCACATTTACCATGTTTATCAAATTGACATCAACGCAGTCCAGGCAGTCTAACTTCAAAGTTTAAGGAAGTTTGTTAAAATTCAGGTTGAAATTCCTGTTTTCTCTCAAAATGGCCTAGATGCAAAACACTTTTTTCATTCTAAGGGTCCGTTATCCTCCCCCTTATTTTTCATCCTGTGTCCTGATTGGCTAAAGATAAGACACTATTGTTTTTCCTTACCAATAAAAACCCAGCCGAGCAGAATACGAGTTTGTGTTATGAAATTAGTAAATCAGTAAAAAGAGTAATTATGTAAGTAGAGAAAAGAGGGTTCCATGACAATTGCTCGTGCGACTATTGCCCCAAATAAAATGTCTGCATGCTAAGCCGAACATTAATCATAACCACAAACATAAACCTAACTGAATCCTTGCATTAAATTAAACCTAGAACCCTATCACAACCGAAAACCAACTCAATTTAAGTCCTTGGAGAAAATGTGCAAAGCTATTACCTAATTAAACACTTTTTAACGACAACAATGAGCTCAACAGTGCAACAGTATCAGAACACCAGCTTTCATCACAAACACTACACCAGTGATTTCACTGTCACTCACACATAAAGCAGCATACACCGCACTCTTATGACTCCGCATTACCAATCAAAGACGCGAAGTAAGTAATCATATAGGAAAGGTTCATTGCATGGAAATGATCTCGTTCTGAAATACTTTTCAAAACTGTAACAGCATCTTCTGAAGACATAATAGAAATTATAATCATTATTAGTAGTATCATTATCATCAATAAGGTAATACGGTTTTTAAAAAAAGAGGATTTCATACAAGTGCATTATGGGATCATTTTCGACCACTGCTAAAATTTTGGTGTGTGTAAATGTACATTTTGCGAACACGAGATGGCGCCATATCACACAGTGTATACTCCTCGATTGTGGTGAAGTCATCTAATATTACATGGGAAAATGTCTTTGCGGATTTACTGTTTTCGTATCATACACCTGTGAAAAGAGAATGTAATGGTAATTAAAAATACATGTATTGCATACACCCAAAGCCTCTGCCCTTCTCAAAATGGGGGAACTTATGCAAGTTCGAAGGGTTGGATGGTAACATTAGTTTCAATGCAATATATTATAGTGCTCGCTGTTTAACACGGCCCTGCTATCTTTATCGTGCGGCCTATATATAGCCGTCGGCCGAGATTACTCTGTTTGAAATGTTTACATGTAGAGCTAGGATCGCTTTTCAAAAACTAATCTTCTTCTCTTTAAATTTGACATCAACGTTATATCCCTCGTTCGATGAATAAATCACTGACAATCACAAGATGTCCAGAGTTCAGCCGGATATTTGAATGAACATTTCAGATATTATGGTGAAGGAGGAGAAGGTTCTTTCAGCTTACAAGTTAATGACAATGGCATTGATTTAGACGGTACATCTAGTTCTCAGAGTCGGTCTGCAGAGAGTCCTGTACGAAACTATAGGAAATATGACACAACAGATGCTCTCTTCATACAGTTTAAACATGTTAAAGCTGTAGACAAGTTTTCCAAACCTACCAAAAAACCTCTGAAAATCACAGGAAATAGATCGACAAATACACACACACGCACACACACACACACACACACACACACACAAAAAAAAATAATGGTCATGTTGGTGATTCGAATTACCCGATGTATGCCGTACCTATCTACAACATGAACAACGGGTTCAGTTTGTTATAGTATAAGCTTTTAGAAAGCCTCTAACGACCCATTAATCTCCACATGAAAACCTCTCGAAAAGCTATTTCCCCGTTGAAATATTAATACAGAATAAATTTTCCATTGCATACTCTACTACCCTGGAGACATCCAAATTCTATCTGTAATGTGCCATTTCAGGGCTGTTAATGTAATCCTTTAGATAATTGCATGTTCCGATGACTCTTTAGCTTTTTTAAGATCTCATGTCACATAATACGCACTTGCATGAATAAATGAAGACAATCCCCAGACCTCGATTTGTCATTTGTAGTACTCACACACACACACACACACACACACACACACACACACACACACACACACACACACAAATCAACAATGGCAATGATTACAAACACTAACACATAATGGCTAGTTCTGATAGAAGAGGTGACTTGCTGGTCATCAAATCATTCACTGAGCAATAATGACAAAATGTCTTTAAGTGTCAAAAAATTCAAATCTCCCTTCCTTGCCAGGCTTCACTTTAAAATGTATTTTAAAAAGTAGAATCTAGCGCGATTATTAATGCATAAAGTTCCTCAAGGATAAAGACAAAATGATTGATACCGTCCTCGACAGAGCAGGCTATTCTCATACTCAAAAGTAGAAATCTTGTATATTAGTGATTGAAACAGCCAGGGACAGTTTGATGACTACGCTTACTTTCCTTTCAATAAACACATGGTTTTGCTTCCTTGAGAGCTTGTGGAATTGAAGTGAGACGCCGCAATGCAACTGAATGAGCAGTTTAATTGCCACTTTGCAGGGAGTGGTCGAGTAGTTGAGCAGTTTCGTGACGCCCACACTTCACTTTCCCCACGACATCATGAAGCGCAATCCTGCTAACAATGCCAATTTCTTTACCGGGCAAGAAGAAGCTTCCCTGCCTTTCTCACAGTGTGTTGCAGACTTCGCCTTAGTTACGGCTCCAAACAATGAAACTTGTCTTTACCTTTTAGCAACGATATTATTTTGAAAAAGAATAAATCAACATTTTCCTCGTCGTATGATTTTGTGGTCAGGGGAAAATGGCATACTTGGCATGGTCGTTTGGCCTCTGGATCTTACCTACATTCTTCCTTACCTCCCTAACTCTGGAAAGTATTACGACTTGTAAGTATCAGTTTACATCTATCTATTATATTTCATCAGCAATCAACTCATTTACTTCAGGATATCTGCATTGTTGGGAGTAAAGGGAGACAGAGTCATATTGTATATAATATAGACACTGCCATAGGTCGACGGATTAGTCTCTACCATTTTTTATCAATGTGCCATTAGGCCTACAAAATGTTAATAACATATCAGGTCAACTTGAATGAGACTGATTTATTTGCGGTACCAGAATGATGTCATCTTCTTTAGTGTGAATCTGAAAAATGAAAACAATACTAATATAAGCACTTGTTTCTGACAGTTGTTCCCCTTCATTTTCAGGTTGGCTTTCTTCTTTGCCACAAATGGGGCATGGAAGGAAGAAATAGCTACCTGGAAGAAGGTTCGAAAACGTAGAGTCATTAGTTATCTGATACTTGTAAAAATACGTATCACGAATAGAATATTGTCAATCAGTGTTCAAAGTCTAAGGTTATGTGATCATGCCACCATGATATTATAGTGGTATCAATGGAGTTGATATTCTATTTTGCTTCAAAGACAAAATAGGAAAAGTCAGCGAAGTTGTATAGACCCTTACATTGATACTTTGTGTTTGTTTGAGGGTCACTTCTCGAACTTATCCTACATGCAATATGAAAAAATAAACATTTATTTGCAATGTACCCCTTTCTGTACTCTACGTCCCGCAGATTTAACTCTGAACTGTTCGGGAGGACCACTGGTAGAGGAGATATGGTGTGATGAAAGATGCGTCTCTAAAGGAGATAGTTGGGTTGTACAGGCGCCTCGGGGACGTCGAATTCTCACAGAAATAGAGTCTATCAACAACAAAATTATTACTTATTATATACGTGATGAAATTGCCACCAAAACGTCCCTGATATTGATTAAGGATTACAGCCAATCTTCCCCTTATTTGTCAATGGCCCACCAGACGAAGATTTGGATATGGTATATATACCTATCCACTGAAGTTTACCATGACCGTACAATGTTACGAAGGTAAGTGCCAATGATAATTACCATTATCATTTATCAAAATCATTTAATTGTCATTATATCAATATGATCATCACGTTATTCTTTACAATTTAGAAGATCTCGCGCAATGATAGCTTACCGCACGCACCAACGGGGTTTCTCTTTCTCGACATTTTAAAAATCATGTTATCATGGACTTCAATATTTAACCTTATATCACCCATCAAAATCCTGAAACAAACAAAACATGGCATATTCGTGTGTCATGACCGAGCATTTCCGTTCTTTATTATAAAGGTATAGTATAACAGCTGTTAATGTCAACAATTATTTTGATGCAAACACAAAATGACATAAGAATTTGTTGTCAGTAGAGAGGGAGATAGAGATTAAGCCGAATGGTTAGCAAAGACTTTTTCTCAAGTGCGATTTTTACGAACTTTTATGTGAAAACAACTAGATCAACACCTGTATAGCAGGCAATGCATTGTGGATGTCGATACATACACGAAATAACCTATTTACATACCAGAGTTTTTAAAGATGCCTTCGTTTCTATACTCGTGCTTCAAACAAAATAAATTGGTATTTGCTACCGTCATTACATCAGTCGACGAACTTAGCAACGGTCGTTTTTAAGCGGGATATGGGATTATTTCTTGTCTTTAACAATTTGACTACAGATATATCCTTCATTAAATGTGTGTACTTGCTGAAAACAACAGTATGAAGTATTGTATTAAAGTTACACTACCTTCAGTGTCTGGAGTTCATAGTGAAGCACGTTAATGTAAAAAGTTTCAAGACGTTGAGTATTCGACATTCTGTTATGTCTTTTCATCCAGTAGTATACTAGCGCAATCTTTTGGCATACATAAAGAGATAAATTATATTTGTATTGCCTTTAACTGTGATCAAGAATTTGCATTGGCCACGGGTTCCAACCTATACATGTCAACACTGCTGCATCTCTTGGACTGGTCCAAAATAGTGTTTATGTTGGTTGATTACCTTTAGTGTGATATACGTCTACCGTAACGGTTGGTCAGGATGTAAAATAGCGACTGGCTGGAATCAGGGAGTGAAGAGTGAGCACTGTCAGTGCTGGTTGTAAATGATGCATAGTGGCCTTGGTAATGACAGTCTGTAAAGGGCATTGAAATTCTTAGCAAGTCTGGAATACGCTACGAAAGAGCTTGGCATTGTGATAACTACAGTTGTTATTATTATTATGGTAATAATGATGACTGTGATTATTGTAATTATTGTTACTATGAATATCATCATTGTTACTATTGCCGTTATCATAATTGTTGTTACTATTTTTATTTTGTAAAATTTTGTATAAATTGTCGGAAGAACATAATGCTATTGGTGTGATAACGATTCCAGCAATTGACATAATGTTGATTAATAACTGATTTTGGCTCATTCTCTCCACTCTGAACTCGGTGGACACTGCAATTCTGATGAAATGCACAAAAAAATATGATACCTTCTATTCTGATGGTTCAACGTCACAGTTGTATAAATCATCAAAAGGCTCACTCAACTTCGGGATTTCATTTATTCTTTTTGAAGCCGTACCATCGGTAAAGCTAATTGGCGGACCATCTCCCCTGGAAGGCATAGTGGCCCTCGACTCAGACAGCTATGTCTGCTATGATGGATTTAACGACGAAGCTGCTGAGGTGGTCTGTGGAGAGCTCGGCTTTCCAGCGGCAGAGGAGTATTCGCCTCAGACTCCTCCCAGTATTACAACATGGAACAGAAGTCAACGTATTTCATGTCTTGATGGTGACTACAGTATTACGTATTTTTCCTTTAAAAAAAGAGAAATGTTTACAAACATTACATAACAGATAGTCGTAAATTTCGAACGAATTTGTCTTGTAAGTATTCCATACTTTTGTAGGAAATGAAATGAAATGAAATGAATGAATGAATGAATGAATGAATGAACATTAAGAAACGGGAAATTCCATGTTTCGCATAATCTGCATTTTGGCCATGTATTTCAGAGTCAAAGTTGGTATGTCCCTTGTTGTTTTCGTTATCAATCGTTTCCTTCATATGCCGCTCTTCTTGTGCTGGAAGTTGGGGGACACAATGAATTGATCAAATTTTTACACAGTTTGCCTAAGTGATGACTTCACTATCAATGCACAGGTCATATACGTCTAGACGAGTGTCCATCATATAGAAACGACTGTCCCAGGATCTTGACTGTCAGACTCAAATGCCGAGGTGAGATTGAACATGCTTTGAGGAAACTCTTTGAATAACTTATGAGTATGTGCGTTTCTTATTAGCTATTTGTATGGGAGTGTGATAGTTATATTCATTTTCACTCATCATTTGAACCTTAAAGGAGACCTCCGGATAATTTTCAGATTTTTACATTTGAACAACTATAATTTAGTTATACCGAGGACAAAGTTTCAGAATTTGAGAAAATTGGGAAGAAGAATAAGAATATTTTCAAAATTTAGAACAAATTGCAATGAACAAGGATGATGACATGGCAGAGTCACCATAAGAATGCATGAGTTGGGGCTCAAAGAAGCAGAACAAAAGAAGAAGGCATGCATAGATTATACACAGGTGAACTCGCAAGCAAGCGCGGTATTGTAATGCAATTACACTGCTACATTTCTGAAATATGTGAACCTCCTATGTCATCATCCTTGTTCAGTGTAATTTGTTTAAAGGTTTTTCAAAGTATTGTTTCTCTGCTCAAGAACCACAATAAATTCACAAATCTATACATGGAATTGTCGATTTATTTACTGTGTGATGTGAAATTATGAAAATCGTCAGGAATGTCCCTTTAACGACGACACCCCAGAGGCGTAGGGAAGGCTTGAATAGACCGTAAGAAAGATGATAATCTAAAGATTGATATTTTTGATAACCAAATTCCACCCGAATTCCAAGGTCTAAAATGTTTATAAGTGTGATAATTTCCCCTCTAACGCAATTTGTTATTTTCGTGTGGACATTTTTGTCTGCATGTATAGATCGAAATCTATATTTGTTTCAATTTGTTCACTTTCCTCTTTTTTCCATTTTGTAGGATTAGTTTTAGACAAAGTGAAGAGGGAGAAGTCAGATATTGACTATGCATAATATATTATATATAAATAAAATGCTTCAGTGGGTCTCAAAGTACGCCTAAGAATTAGAAAGACATTGTTAATTTTCGATCGATTTGAAGCCGTTAGATTGCATATGACTTCTGTTTCTATTTTGCATGTCAGTGTGTGGATATCCTATTTATTGACCTTCTTTATTAACATGATGTTTATATTTCTCTATTTCAAATCACTTGAGTAACAAACCAAGAGTTTGAGTTATACATCAATATTCAATTAGATGCAATGATGAATAAATGTAGTTTTAAAAGCAAGAGTATCATTAAGAGATTAAAATGTGATTCACTGGAAGAGCTATATAGTATGCCAGGTTTTCCGATTATATATGAATTCCATCATAGCAATTTGATTGCAATTGACTTCAAATTCCTTCTTTTGATAAGCACAATCTATTCCTTTTATGTATATTTAGTTGGGTTTTTTTAACAACGTACATGTATGTCATGGTTGTGACCTTCTTGCCACTCTTAGTTCATCTTTGTCTTGCATTGCATACTGTCCGTTCTTTTCTTTCACAGAAATCTATCCTTGAATATTTCATTCCCCCTTTAAAAAAAAAAAAACCTTTTTGAATATATACGTAGTTATACATCTATCATGTATTACATAATGCAGAGAGATATAGAGAAGTAATGGCACAAATGCCTAGATTAAAGCATACATGTAACCTAAAAAAATTGAACAATATATATATATATATATATATATGAATATATTTATATTTGAATATATATATATACATATATATATATATATATATATATATATATATATATAATAAGTTATGATTATCTAACATAATCGTAATACCGAGATTTCTATGACAGTTGTATGACATATCTAACTTTATCAACAACAAAAAATACTTGGTGAAATATGACTTACCAAGCAAATGGAGAAAGTTATATCCTTGTAACCATAACCTTCTAAATATACGCAGAACCTGGATATATTGGATGCTTCAAAGTCGATGGACAACAATACCTGTCATATTTCAGAATGAATCAGGAGTTCACTCTAACGAAATGTGTATGTCTACTGGTAGAAGGAAAGCAATCATGAAATTGTTTTTGTACGTCAAGGAGAGGGCATGTGTTTTACATCAGAAATAAATGACACTTTTATATCGGACGAAAGGTATCGTCACAAATGGACGTGCCAAAACGAGTCACAATTTGGATCCAGCCAACTTGTGTATTATTCATTTAACAGTGTGTATTATAGTAAAGAGTTTAGTAATGTGACATAAGGGAAAGACAAAGAAACGACAAACAGAGTTATGATTCCAGTCAAATCTTCGTCATACCAAGACCAACGACATTACATTATGATGCAATCATCACATTCTTTGAAAATAAGTTCTCGTATTGATTCACGAATCATTGAAGCTATGCCGCTGCCCATACCTGGCAATTTTATCAAAACCTGAAAACGCCAGAGTACAATACCCCCTTTTGTGTATTAGGGCGATTAATATCGTTCATCTACATTATGTTGTAGCATAAATCATTTAAGCCCCACAAAGAACGGTGCAAGAGTTAATAATTTTTCTAAAGCTTTCGACACGATAGATCATGAAATCTTGTTTTATAAATTGTGTCACTATGGAATCCGCGGTACCCCCTTAGAATGGTTTAAGAGTTATTTAACAGAAAGAAAGCAATGTGTTAATATCAATAGCCATGATTCGCAATTAAAGCCTATTTCATGTGGAGTCCCGCAGGGCTCCCTCTTGGGCCCACTTTTATTTATCGTATACATATTAAACGATCTTCCAAAATCATCGCAAATTTTGTCATTCATTTGTTTCGCCGATGACACAAGCTTGTTTTTACATCGAGACCCTAATGCATTAATAAATATGATGAATACTGAGCTCAGGTCCGTGCAATCCTGGATTTATGCGAACAAATTATCCTTGAACAAAGAAAAAAAACTCATTATATGGTATTTAGTAATTCTTTGAATGTTGTTCCATATGATATCAAAATAAATGATTTATGTTTAAAGCAGGTTAATAACACAAAGTTTTTAGGGCTTTGGATTGACAAAGAATTATCCTGGAAAACTCATGTTAATTTTGTAAGTAAAATTTTGTCTAGAAATATTGGGATTTTGCATAAGCTCAAACATTTCTTTCCTGTTCATATTTTGCAGAGTATATATTCTTGTTTAATATCTCCACACTTCAATTATGGAATTTTGGCGTGGGGAAATGCAATTCACTCATTACTAGATTCCCTTCTCCGTATTCAAAAACGTGCAATAAGAATCATAAACCACGCCGGATATTTTGCCCATACCAATTGTTTTTTCCATCAAAACAGAATTCTGAAAATTTCAGACTTATTTTATTATAATCTCGGAATTTTCATGTATAAACTAACAACTAATGAATTACCATATGTTTTTATCCACATGTTCAAAAGGAATCGTTCTATCCACTGTTATCCCACTCGCCAGAATGACGCCTATCACCTCCCCCGTACTCGCACTATTTTTGCAAAGAAGACAATTATATTTACTGGACCAAGATATTGGAATGATCTCCCTCTAGATATCACTTCTTTCTTATCTTTATTCACCTTCAAACGCAAATTAAAACAGTTATTACTTAGTGGATACACACTACCAAGCCTTTAGCAACCTTTTTATGCTCCCAGTCTTTTGTCCTTGTCCGCAGCACCAAGTTATTCAAGTGATTTCATGGTACCGATACATCTTTTAATAATATAGCATTTTTGTTATTCAAACACTGCGAGATTTGTATGCAGTCTGGTTTGTGCGATATCTATGTGGTTCATTAGTTTATCACTCATCGATTTTTTGTACTGGTGTAATTTTAGTTGGTCAAGACAAACATATCCGTTCTCCCTGTAAAACTATATGCCTATGAACTCGGGAACCTACAGTTTTACAAGCTTTAAAGCTTTTATGTAGGCCCCATCATATTTCTTACACTTACTAGTGACATTTTCATACGATGTGACCATGTACATTTGTGTCAAGTATATTTTCTTTTTCTTTTTCTTCTACAATCAAAAGACATGATTGTATATATTTTGTACTCTTGTTTTGTTGTCAATAATTTTGTAATGTCATCATTGAGAAAATGGAAATATGAAATGAATTTGAACTTGAGCTTGAACTTAAACATGAATATGTTGACGCCAATTATTTTTTTTTTGATTCCTCTTCTTCTTCTTCTTCTTCTTCTTCTTCTTCTTTTTGGCGATACAATTTTTTTCCCTTTCATTCACCTTACTTCTATCGATAGATTCTCTCGGGTTTTGTGATCATCCCGGCCCTGTGCCTAATGGTTATTGGGACTCAAATATAACGAGCTTTGGGTCCAAGATGACTCTCACCTGTGGCCCGGGTTTCGTCCTCATCGGTAACCCAACACTGCAGTGTGTGGGAGTACCTGGATGGTCGACTTACTTTCCGGTTTGGAACGCGTCAGTTCCGTCTTGCAGGGCAGTCGATAATAAATTAAGTGGTATGTCTGCCCACCCCCCCCCCCCCCAAAAAAGCGATAATAATTAAAATGTATATATATATATATATATATATATATATATATTTACTGATTATATATATGGCTGTAGATCCTCAATATCCCGAAAAGTACAGTGGTCGATTTTTCCACTATAGGCCTTAAAAACAAAGGTACGATAGTCAAAGTTTTTGTTTTCAGTTTCAATAGATTCTGAAAGAAAAACAAAATACACACGTTTATCTTGATGTTTATGTACCTTTGAACACACGATCGACATGATAATATCGTCTTTCCTATATTTGGAAGTTGCATTTTAGATTCATCTTCTCCGTTATAATTGATTAGGTATGAAACCAAAACCTCAGGGATAAAATCCAATAAACACTTGATTTCTTTAAGAAATAAAATGAAAACGAAAATTGACCGTACCCCTCTTTTCTTACGCTATACCTCATGCCTTCATAGTATTTACTTTCGATATATGATTCATTTATATTCTTCACACAACGAACATTAATGAGTGCACTTCAGTCAATACTTTATTTCAACTCTCCTTTTCATAATGTAGTAAAAGTAGAGGTTGCTTTAATAGTTGGATAGCAATATCCAGTTTTAATGAGCTATCATGTCTAAAACCTGTGGCTCCCTCCTTTCATTTTTTCCCAAGAGTCCATGATTGAGATGTATTCTAGGTTTGGTGCTGTAAGGTTTTAAATCCATTTTACATTATACCACAACCTTGTCACAAGCAAGTTCCCTTAAATGAATGTAAGAGTGAAAAAGAAAAGAAAATGAAGCAAAGGCTACAGTAGAGACATCTGACACTAATTATTTAAGATGTATGAAAGGGACTGCATGGTATTGTTATCTATTATACTGTAGCTCTTCTAAATATAACAATTTGCATTTCTGTCATCATCCTTTACAGATGTTTTTGTTGTTGTTTTTGTTTTGATTGTTTCTTTTCCATGTGAGAAGATGGCTGAATAGCCCTTATTCAGCTGGTCTTCATGGGGTCTAGTTGGCTGTAAGGCGGGACCACTTCACCGGGTTTATGTTAAATGCACTGCTCTCTGCGATGTATAGTCGATAGTGATATTGTGTGGTCACTGTGTTTTCTCTCCTAAACCAAGAAAATATTTAAGCTAGAATAGCTACATGATGTGCTGTTTTTAGCAGCTTTCAGAAGCCCTGACGGACACCCAGTTTGCTTTAAAAAAAAATTGTCAGCCTTACCATACGTTTGACACTATTTGCTTCATATTTCCGTACACAACTAGAAAATTTGCAAGTCCCATTGTTGACGCATTTTTGTTTGATTTCAGAGGATGAATTTCAAGATGTTACAAACTACATAACGACAACTTCAAATACAAACAGTGCTTCAAGTAAGTATCAAATCGTGCAAGCTCAACATCGACGTATTTGTATGTGTTTGTCTGTAGTGTGTGTGAGTGAGTGTGTGTGTGTGTGTGTGTGTGTGTGTGTGTGTGTGTGTGTGACTGTGGTTTTTTTTTAAGAAAACAGAGGAGATGAATAAATGCACACATGGTGTTTACTGCCGTCATCAGTGTGAAACTGTATGGAAGTTGTTATTCCATGATTGGTATGCAGTGGTGTGAAGAATATGGACTCTAAACAATTGAAAAACGGATGACAATCAGTTTTCTTTAGCTTTGTTTGACATGTGCTCTACCTATGCCCATGCTGTCTTTTGTTGTTGTTGTTGTTCTCATTAGGTGGAATTTATGTCACTAAAGAATTCGCATCGAAAAGGATTATTATTACATCCACTGCAGGTGAGTTGATGACAGCACTTTCAGGTCAATGTTGTTCTTCTTCCATTTTCTTTGTATCAGTCAGTGGTAATCAAAACACTGAAAATACATCTTAATGTTGGTAATAATAGATTTCGCATTGCAACACATTGACAAATTCCTTGACACCTTCTAAAAGGCTATAATAGACATTCATCATCACCACTAGACAAAAAGTGACGTTTCACTCGATAACCTGTGATAGTTCTTATTCCATTTATCGGCGGTTGTGTATTGCATATTTGTCAAAATTGGTGTATCTTCGTCGTTCAGGTTGATGAAGGAAAATTAATTTTGTAAATCAGTTGCAATTAAGAGAAAGACTGAACTTAAAAAAAAATGACTCGACCTTTTTGTTTTCTGTTTCCCTATTGTTTCAGTGCATTTTGATCTTTAAAAATCAAATGAAAGGTTAAAAATATTGACTTAATATTCAGTTTCAGGTCTTGGGACAGACGTGAATACATACACAATGGGGACACTTCTGTGTGTCGTTTTCATACTGCTTCTCATTTCATCCGCGGCTTGGTGCAAACAACACAAGAAAAGGTTAGTTGTGCTTTAATAGTGAAATAAATTATATGAGTGTGTGGGGTGGGATATGCTACAGACATATTTTTGAGGCGATTTATGAGCTCACCTCATCAGCTGCATGTTCATGTGTACTTAACGTAAAGATCCCACAAGTCATATTTTCACCTTGTGCCTTCAAGATGATATTTGGATGTATGGCATTCGTGCTTAACATGCATGCCTATAGAAATGATACATTTGTTTCAAAAGATTTGCATTTAGGTATATCAATATTGGAAGGTAAACTATAAAAAAATCATATAATATTCATAATGAGGATTTTGTTGATAACATTTATGAACATTTTATGTCATAGCTGCAAATTCGTATTTTTTGTGTTTGATTGGCGACATATATTCTCTAAAAACCTGAGAAGAACAGTTTGTTTATGGTATCATATCCTCCTTCTTCTGTAGATCATGTAGGAGGACAGAAAACTCGAGTAGATCGATTACTCACATAGTGCACTCAGTCAATACCGACGCTTGCACAGTGGATCGCCCTTTGCCGGATCATCCGAGAATCCAAACTAGACAAGCTACAGCTAACCACGATGGTGTTTATTACATCTGCCAGAACTCAGCAGAGGTAATCCCAATTGATTGTTCCTCTCGAAATAAAGTTGCCTTTTAAAGGCGAATTTCTCCTTTATAGAGATTATCAGCATTCAAATAAAGTGGGATTTTTTTTGTTCTCTTTACAGATACCAAATAATTCAATTTAAAGAGGGTGACGTATGGAAGATTTTGCATTTACTATATAAACAACAATAGATACTGTACCAGTTATGTTTTTGTACTATAGTACTCTCCGCATAATCGGGTAGGCTCGGGCAGAGTACCCGATTGACAGAAGACCACGTCTCATTCACAATTGACACACACAATGACACACACACACAAAAAAAAAATACCAAAATGGTAATTCAAGGGTTAGTAAACTGCTTTTGAAATCGATATGAAAGGGTGATCAAGAAATAAAATATTTTTCTAAGATTTCTTTCAACCATAATCAAAGAGGTATATAGTGTGAAACATTGTTCAAAAAGCCCGGAGCCGACAGAAGATTGTGATTCAGCGTGATTCCTGGCTGGCATTCTGAGTATAAGCAGGATGTGCGCAGTGTACTCAGAACATCCGAACGGCAAAAAAAAAACAAAAAACAAAAAAAAAAACAGAAAAAAAAAGAGTCGTTGCAATGTTGCGCGTCATGTAGAATGTATACACCTTCGTTATATCAAAGTTAGATCTTTGATTTTGCAGTGTTGCTTTACATACTAGTCTATATCAAAATGCCTTGCATTGCCCATAATATGACTTGACCTGGGCTGTTTCCTAACTTTTCCATGTATATGAAACACACACACGCACAAACACAAACAATTAGGGGATGCTCAAAAGTGCAGATTTTGGACATCCTTCCCCCGCTAGGTCACTTCGACGCCCCCTCACTGGTCATACCTCCTCCAATCATGAACATAAACCGACACCCTTGACTACCAGTGGCGGATCCAGGGGGAGGGGGGAGCACCGGGCGCCCTCCCCCCCCCCCCTTAATTTCCAAAGCGAAAAAGTATAGCTACAAACGGCAGTTTGGGGACTTAGACCAGGAGCTGGCTGCTGGTCAATTTACCCCATCAAGCCCAAAAGGTTTGACCCCTCAAAGTTACTGGGGCCACCCCCCTAATTACAAAACTGGGCGTCAGCCTGATACCTGAGGGCGGGGTCGTCCCCCAGGGACCCCCCCAAAATGGCCCCCGGCGGGTGTAATTTACCCCATGGAGCCCATGGACCAAACCTGGTCTAAAAGAATGGCCTAGGGGTGTACATAATAAAAATATAAAAACTGACAAAATATCTGGTCGGGAAAGGGGTTGCCAGACCGTCCCCCCCTGGGCCCCCCCCCCCCCCCTGGCGGGTGTAATTTACCCCACGCAGCCCATGCACCAAACTTGGTCTAATGAAAGTACTATGGGTGTACATAATGAAAATATAAAAACTGACACGATATCTGGTTGGGAAAGGGGTTGCCAGATCCCCTCACCCCCCCCCCCCCCCCACCACCGCCCATTACGCCCCTTCGTGGGTTTAATTTAGCCAACAGCACCCATGGATCAAATTTGGCTGGGGGAAAGTAGGCCCCACTATGGGTGTGCAAAAAATAAAGATAAAAGCTGACAAAATATCTCACTTACAAAGAGTAATCAAACATATCCCCTACCTTTGCTACCCCCCCCCCCCCATTTTTTAATGTGAAGGGCCTATACGGTTTGGAGAGGTATGAATGAACGTGTCATAAAAAGTAATAAATGGAACTTCTTGAATTAAGATGAAGTTATGACAACAGAAGCATTGTGTGTGTACATATATCCACATGCCCCATCCCACTCCCTCCCCCAAAAGAATGGAGTTATCAATATCTACACTAGAAACATACTCAGACAGTGCAGACCTTTGCCAAGCAGCTCATTTCCACCCATCCACACATGCTAAAAACTGCCAAATTTCCCATATAAAAGCCTTTTGCTTTTAAATGCCATCAACTTCCAGCTGTGTGGTAGTGCATTATACCTTGAGCACATGCCTTTACCTTTAGTGCGCATGTATGCAAACCTCAAATTAATGCAGCTTGAACTCCCAATTCCATTGATCTCATCTAGCTGCCATAAGATAAAAATCATCAAAATTTCATAAAGATTCCCGGATCACTACCAAAATTTATATTTATCATCTGTTTTTAAAATGTAATTGTGTTATTATCATCTTTTCATACAAGTTTCATCCAAATGTGTTCTCAACCTTTCAAGTTGTTTTGCATACAAACAATAATGCAGACAATACTATAAAAGTAACATAAAACCTCAAGTGGCAGAAATAATTACAACTGTATCCAACATCCTACAGTTCAACTGTGTTACCATGCATGTGGAGCGAGCTCATGTACAACAGTACAAGAAACTGTATACCTGTGATACAAAATTGTACATGCAGTGGGTGCATAGGCCATAGTGTGGTTAATTGCATGCATATATTTGTATGTTGTATACATTTTACTTGTTGCATGCAATTATACATTTCGAAGATCGGCAACACGTGTATCATCAGTCTGCAAACAATAAAAAGGCGGTGTTTTCCTGACCTTGGTAAGTGAACTGGGCTTTCCTATTGTAGGTACTATACTGGTAGGCCCCTATGACAGTAGTACATGTATTTCATTACTGGATGACAATTGGTGTCAGTAACAGAGCAAACAAAGAATGGTCAAGAGTCTAGATCTTGGACTAGATCTAAGTCTCAAATATGCTATGATATGGCTAGATATCTAACGTTAGACCTATATTTCCTGTACATGCTATAGCTCGTAGAGTACCTAGTACTATTTGGCGAAACCAAATGAACTGGAACAGGGGATGGATTATCAGTGAGATGTAGTGTATCATGAGTCATAACTGAAAAACCAATAAATAGAACATCAATGTTCTCAGCCTACCCGGTATATAAGTTTAAGTGTCAAAGGTGTGCATTGCTTTAAATTTGCATAGAACACTTAAACTCTGAATTTGTTAAAGTCACTGCACTTCCTATCATTCATAGCTAGAGTCAAAAGGCAGAATTATAGTACATTTCAATTTCTCTATCTAATAGACAACTTTGACTTTAGGATTAGAAATAGCCTTATTGATAGCTATATGTATCATAAGTGTTGAAGATGCAGATGTTCCAGTGAATGAATACTTGCAGAATTGGGTATGAAGATTAGGCAAATAATCTGAAACTCTCTTTAAATGTAGCAAGAGAGTTTCAGATTATTTGCCTAATCTTCATACCCAATTCTGCAAGTATTCATTCACTGGAACATCTGCATCTTCAACACTTATGATACATATAGCTATTAATAAGGCTATTTCTAATCCTAAAGTCAAAGTTGTCTATTAGATAGAGAAATTGAAATGTAGTATAATTCTGCCTTTTTGACTCTAGCTATGAATGATAGGAAGTGCAGTGACTTTAACAAATTCAGGGTTTAAGTGTTCTATGCAAATTTAAAGCAATGCACACCTTTGACACTTAAACCTATATAGGCTGAGAACATTGATGTTCTATTTATTGGTTTTTCAGTTATGACTCATGATACACTACATCTCACTGATAATCCATCCCCTGTTCCAGTTCATTTGGTTTCGCCAAATAGTACTAGGTACTCTACAAGCTATAGCATGTATAGGAAATATAGGTCTAACGTTAGATATCTAGCCATATCATAGCATATTTGAGACTTAGATCTAGTCCAAGATCTAGACTCTTGACCTTTCTTTGTTTGCTCTGTTACTGACACCAATTGTCATCCAGTGATGAAATACATGTACTACTGTCACAGGGGCCTACCAGTATAGTACCTACAATAGGAAAGCCCAGTTCACTTACCAAGGTCAGGAAAACACCGCCTTTTTATTGTTTGCAGACTGATGATACACGTGTTGCCGATCTTCGAAATGTATAATTGCATGCAACAAGTAAAATGTATACAACATATAAATATATGCATGCAATTAACCACACTATGGCCTATGCACCCACTGCATGTACAATTTTGTATCACAGGTATACAGTTTCTTGTACTGTTGTACATGAGCTTGCTCCACATGCATGGTAACACAGTTGAACTGTAGGATGTTGGATACAGTTGTAATTATTTCTGCCACTTGAGGTTTTATGCTACTTATATATAGTATTGTCTGCATTATTGTTTGTATGCAGAACAACTTGAAAGGTTGAGAACACATTTGGATGAAACTTGTATGAAAAGATGATAATAACACAATTACATTTTAAAAACAGATGATAAATTTAAATTTTGGTAGTGATCCGGGAATCTTTATGAAATTTTGATGATTTTCATCTTATGGCAGCTAGATGAGATCAATGGAATTGGGAGTTCAAGCTGCATTAATTTGAGGTTTGCATACATGCGCACTAAAGGTAAAGGCATGTGCTCAAGGTATAATGCACTACCACACAGCTGGAAGTTGATGGCATTTAAAAGCAAAAGGCTTTTATATGGGAAATTTGGCAGTTTTTAGCATGTGTGGATGGGTGGAAATGAGCTGCTTGGCAAAGGTCTGCACTGTCTGAGTATGTTTCTAGTGTAGATATTGATAACTCCATTCTTTTGGGGGAGGGAGTGGGATGGGGCATGTGGATATATGTACACACACAATGCTTCTGTTGTCATAACTTCATCTTAATTCAAGAAGTTCCATTTATTACTTTTTATGACACGCTCATTCATACCTCTCCAGACCGTATAGGCCCTTCACACTAAGAAATGGGGGGGGGGGGTAGCAAAGGTAGGGGATATGTTTGATTACTCTTTGTAAGTGAGATATTTTGTCAGCTTTTATCTTTATTTTTTGCACACCCATAGTGGGGCCTACTTTCCCCCAGCCAAATTTGATCCATGGGTGCTGTTGGCTAAATTAAACCCACGAAGGGGCGTAATGGGCGGTGGTGGGGGGGGGGGGGGGGGGGGTGAGGGGATCTGGCAACCCCTTTCCCAACCAGATATCGTGTCAGTTTTTACATTTTAATTATGTACACCCATAGTACTTTCATTGGACCAAGTTTGGCGCATGGGCTGCGTGGGGTAAATTACACCCGCCAGGGGGGGCCCAGGGGGGGACGGTCTGGCAACCCCTTTCCCGACCAGATATTTTGTCAGTTTTTATATTTTTATTATGTACACCCCTAGGCCATTCTTTTAGACCAGGTTTGGTCCATGGGCTCCATGGGGTAAATTTCACCCGCCGGGGGCCATTTTGGGGGGGTCCCTGGGGGACGACCCCGCCCTCAGGTATCAGGCTGACGCCCAGTTTTGTAATGAGGGGGGTGGCCCCAGTAACTTTGAGGGGTCAAACCTTTTGGGCTTGATGGGGTAAATTGACCAGCAGCCAGCTCCTGGTCTAACTGTAAAATGTCAAAATTTTCAAGCTCGCTCGCTCCGCTCGCTCGCAATCAATCATTATGCCATTCTCCTGATGTTACTGCCAGCAGTTTTGCCCGGTGCGCCCCCCCCCCCTTAATTTCCAAAGCGAAAAATATAGGTACCAGCGGCAGTTTTGGGACTGTAAAATGTCACCATTTTCAAGCTCGCTCGCATTTAATCGTTATGCCATACTCCTGATGTTGCTGCCAGTAATTGCCAGCAGTTTTGCCCGGTGCGCCCCCCCCCCCTTAATTTCCAAAGCGAAAAAGTATAGCTACAAACGGCAGTTTTGGGACTGTAAAATGTCACAATTTTCAAGCTCGTTCGCTTCGCTTGCTCGCAATTAATCGTTATGCCATTCTCCTGATATTACTACCAGTAATTGCCAGCAGTTTTGCCCGGTGCGCCCCCCCCCCCCCTTAATTTCCAAAGCGAAAATATATAGGTGGAAACTGCAGTTTTGGGACTGTAAAATGTCAAAATTTTCAAGCTCGTTCGCTTCGCTCGCTCGCAATTAATCGTTATGCCATTCTCCTGATGTTGTTGCCAGTAATTGCCAGCAGTTGCGCCCGGTGCGCCCCCTCCCCCTTCTCTTAATTTCCAAAGCGAAAAAATATAAGTACAATGGTAGTTTGGGGACTGTAAAATGTCACAATTTTCAAGCTCGCTCGCTTCGCTCGTTTGCATTTAATCGTTATGCCATTCTCGTGATGTTGCTGCCAGCAATTGCCAGCAGTTGCGTCCCCGTGAGCCCCCTTAATTTCCAAAGTGAAAAAATATAGCTACAAACGGCAAATGTCAAAATTTTCAAGCTCGCTCGCTCCGCTCGCTCGCATTTAATCGTTATATAATTCTCCTGATGTTGCTACCAGTTATTTGTCGTTTCACACCGTCATTCCATAATCCATGTCAATGAAAATTCCACGAGGTGCCCCCCACCCCCCCCCCCCCCCCATGTCGTGACCCACGGTACGCCACTGCCTTACACTTGCTCAGTCACGAGCAATAATTTACACTCTTTTTATGGACAGATATGTCTTAAGAAAACTTTGTCGTTTGACTATAGACTCCTACCTAACACGCAGGCGTTTTCCGAAATGAACACGTCTCTTTGCGTGCACTGGTCACTTAGAACGTCGGGTTAATTTTCGAGAAGTGACTGGGGAAAAGCAAAATTATGGAGCTGGTTCATGGCCTGATCTTCGTCTTGTGAATATTGTTGCGGAGCAAGGGAGGAGCGCAAGTGTGTTCAACTATTGTCCGTCTATGCAATTGTGAGTGCCAGCTACATGTGTAATGTTCGTTTACCTGTGTCGGTACCGGTACATAATGTTTTTATGTGTAAATCACTCCCCAAATGATCAGTCTTCATTGCAAATAAGCAGAGAATGCGATTAGCCGTGGAAAATTTGACATTCATAATTTCTTAAAGTGTTATATCTGCGATAAAATGTGGGTAGAAATTAGATTAGAAGAAAATTATATACCCATTTATGCGGAGAGGCAACCCGATTATCAGGTAACCTTACAGTGCATTGGAACTGATTTTGACATTACTACCCAATTAAACGGAGTACCCGTTTAAGCGATACCCGAATACACGGAGAGTACTGCCTTTCAAAGCAACGCTGCCCGAAATATATCGTTATTGTTTTAGTGGTTGGTTTCCGTGTAATTGCCCGTTTTTTCTCACATGTCAAGACATGACATATGTTATATTGCAAAGAGACAAGGAAAGATTAATGTGCATAACCGGAAATGGGAACCACTCAGCGGTAAAATCGAGCTTTAGTTATTTTTTCACTGAATGTTTGCGTCATGGCATTTTCATGGTTTTTTTTTTTTCATGTTTTTTCTCGCTCTCTCTCTCTCTCTCTCTCTCTCTCTCTCTCTCTGTCGTTGGCAACCTTCTATGTCAGCTTTTAACATTCCTTTCCATTATAAACCCACACAGACAACATACCTCAAGAGAAAAATGTGCATGTATAATTAAGACACTGAACAAAATATATTCTTTGTCATGTATTTTTCAGCTGTAATTACTTCAAGAATGTTATATGATGAGTACAAAATAAGACCCCGTTTACAGTGCGAGGCTCGGTCGCGGCCGAGCCGCGGCCGAGCCCACCTTCATTTCAGTGTATACGCGCAAAAGGCCAAATGCGAGGCCAAAATTGGCCTCGCATTTGGCCACGCTCTGGAGGTGGTCTCGGCCGCGGCCGAGCCGCGGCCGAGCCCGGCCTTTTCTCAATGTAAACGCAAACTGGGCCAAAATGCGCGGCCAATTTTAGTCTGGCTTCCAAACCCTCTGCCTGTACTATTTTGCTATTCAGGATATTAACCCCCTCAACGTCGAAAACTATTATAGTTTAAGGTTGTTTTTGTCCTGCAAAGGATTTTTTCCTACGGCAAAGGCCTTTGCCTGAACGGCGACTTCGTCGCCACGGAATTCAGTTGGCAAAGGGTCTGAAAACCAGACAATACCAAATTGCGTTTGTTTACAAGCAGAGCGCCACTACGACAAAATATTGAAAGGTTTGAATCAAAAGCGCGGCCGAGCCCGGCAGTGTAAACGGACAAAATTGCGGGGCCCGGCCTCGCAATTGAGGCTGGGCTCGGCCGCGGCTCGGTCGCGGCTCAGCCCAGCCCCGCACTGTAAACGGGGTCTTAAACATCACTTGGATATTTCAAAAAAAGACACGACAGCCAAAGGCAAAACGGGGTATTTCATGACATGCCATGAACTGCAAAGAAGAAAAATAAGCTAGACGTCATACTATTTGATCCTAGGATACCTTTACAGTAACTAATTGGATGTAACTGATGAATTGGTTACCTGCTTTTCAGGGTTTCAGTCTTGTCAGTTCACGCAGGGATATGATACCGTACATGGACCTTTTTCATGTCCCAAGTGACCTCTTTTTAATAGTCAAACAACAAGCGCAGCAGTTTTCGCTGTTCCTCAGCTACTTTCTTTAACATACTATATCAAACTTAAGAAAAAAATACTAAACCTGTCATACTTTGGAAAATGAATCTTGCAAATACTGTTATGAGTATTACAAAACTGCTCTTTTTATATTTCCCGGTAAGTTGTCATTATGATATGTGTGTACGTGTACCTGTGTGTCTTCCTGTACACATCAACAGTGTTGAAACATTTTAGAATAAAACTTTGATAGAAATACTTCCTCTTTCATGAAAAATGAAGCTACAAAAGATGCATGTCTACTTGACGAAGGCGATGTTAATTTCAACAAGTATAACTTGCAAACATTTTCGAACCCATGTTAAGTCTCTAGAATAGATTGTAATGTCGACAAACAAACCGATGCATCCTCATGTAATTCTACTCACTATTTCTTCTTGACAGAATCAATTTCTTGATGCAGGAATGATCAACGATCTAGGTAACTCGAGTCAGGTGAACTTTATTTCTAGTCCTCTCCATGATTTCTTATACCAAGCTGATAAAGACATTGTACAGTGTCAAAACACAACAGCCAATACCAAGATAGAGCATTACATGGACATGTCAGGAACTGTGAAGAAAAAGAAAGCAAACGTCGAATTTCTTCAATCTGGGAACACCTCTGCAACTGAAAAAGACGTTGATGAACATGGTTACCTGATTTCGAATGTCAGTCTACTCGGTGCCACTAATAACGGACCTCCGTGCAGCGGTGGAAGAGCAAAGGTTTGTGCTAACAGTAGTGTCCCTTCCTATGAAGAAACGACTAGCAGAGTTCTGTCCATCGATTGTACAGCAGCAGATAACACTGTCAGATGTGGAAACTTTCAATCCTCAATTTACGAAGATATTCTTTCAACTTCGGACCAATCCGCACCAATCAGAGAACCGTCACGAGACCACCAGTACTCGACTATCGAGAGAAATGGTACACGTAACCATCTTGCGATAGGCCTGAAAGATCCTCTATATTCTGTATCAATATATTCAAGCAAGCGAAGACAAGAGCCTGAGGTGGATGGAAGTGGGTATCTTGTTCTTGAAGCATATGATGGTGAAATTGTCAAAGATGATCAATATGTAAACATGGACAAAGTGCAGCCCACCACAACATATCGAATAGGTCTATACGAAAATGATATCTGAATGAGAATCAATCCTATTATTGCTGATAATATCAAACTATAGCAGGCCGCTCTTATTCATTTTCACGATTCGGTCTGTTAATGGAATATACAGAAACTATTGAGAAATTCTATTCTGTTCTTCATCGATGCACTTGCTTCGTAGCAAAAGATCAGTTGAAACTGCATAGCAATCCATTGCTGGCGATGCACTCTGTTTAATTTTCACAGACTTCATCAGTATGTTAACTCCAAAACAGTGAATAGGAAATGCACTAATACCAGAGTGCTCCTGCATCTCATTCAATTCCTTCAAGCACTGCAGACACATGCAATGGTATAATATCCTGACAACACTTTGATTGTAGATAAAATACATGGTGGAAACATGTATTTTTCGACCATAAACATTGGCGGTCACAATATGGGGCGATGTCTAAACCCCCAAACTTTCTAACTGATCTACAAATGAAATTATGTAAAACCCCAATCTCGTACTTAAGATATTCAACTGCTAAGCGCATATTATGGCTCTAAGACAATCTTTAGCGAACAATACAATTTCTCATTTATACCGATTTAAAGGTTATGAAAACAAAAATCTAAGCAGACCACTTGACATTTGTGATCAATGTAAGACAAATTTGATATAGGTAAACAGACAATAGTTGTTGCACTGTCCGCAAAGGTACTTTTATCTAAACGTAAGACGTTACACGGTGTTGTTATTGTAACATATTTCTGCACGCTTTTTGTGATGAGTCTCACCAAGTGATTCCGATATCTGAACGGGTGGTAGATGATGACGTGCGTAATCTACGTACCCTACTTGCTACTTGCTATACGAACATTTTCATTAAAAATGAGAATTGATACGCAGTAAAAGATGTCAAACTATGCAGAATGCCAGCAGATGCATGGATTTCAAATGAAAGAAAAAAGAGGGTTTTTTTAAAGTATTTAAAAATATGTTGCATTTGTATGCAATTGGTACCTGCATCTCGTCAACAGATTATTATTTCTGATATAAGATAAAATCAACAGAAAGACGCAATTTGTTTTCCAAATGTAAGATTGTGATAGAATACTTATAATTACAATGACAATGAGAATTTAAACAGAAAGAAAGAACGAGAGAGAAAAAGATTAATAAAGCATTGCTGCATGTTGTAAAGATGATTTTTAATAGATAACATTCCATACAACCTCAAACGTGATGAAATCAATGTTGCATTTTAGTATCAGGTGTTCTTACTATTTATAAAGTGGGACCCAAAAAAACCCACAAAATTCAATAGAGCAAAGTCTGAAAAAATAGGATAAACAACGGATGCATAACAGTGACAAGTCACATAGAATGATTTTGCACAGAAACCGTCACTCTAATATATTATGGTCATATCAAAGTGAACCTTAATACGCATTATGAGAATGCATTTGTTTCATCACATTGGTGGATTACGTAATAGGAATACCCTCATCGTTTTTCACGATTACAGTATACAGTACTACAATCATGTTGAACCATCCAAAATCAAAGATCTTATATTCGGCATAGTACAGTATAAGGGGAGAACAAGTCAAACTTTCTTATTGTCAAGCCCGTGCTCGAAAGTGAAAGCTCTTGATACCAATATCAACTCATCCTACTGATACATTGTACTATATACACGCTTGAACAGTCGTGATGATAAACGATATATTGTTCAATCATTACTTGGACGATAAAGAAATGAATACATAAAAAAGGCCTCATGTTGTTCTCATTTGTCTATCATAAAAAGCAAATGATAAGCCACAAAAACAATGATAAATGCATCAATCCGTTTATTCACAGTGATTGACATTCTGAATACGTCACTGAAGATACTGCTAATTCTCCTCAATCGAAGCCTTGTTGTTTTAATCAGACATCGTTATAAAGGCCTTCTATATATATTTGACATACTTACGCATGCGCAGGGAGTGGGCCAAAAGGCGCGCACTGCGCAGTCTAGCTCTAGCTCAAGCGGGGTTCCCACTATCACGATTGGCGCCACGATTGAGATCGTGGTCTTAATCGTGGAGCAATCGTGGTGATCTTATCAGATCGTATTAAGTTGTATCATATCTTGAGGTCAATCGTTGCAAGCGCGTTAATCGTAGAAAAATTTTGGACGGTTCAAAAATTTTCTACGATTAACACAATTTTTGATCGTGATCATCGCATCATATTGTCTTGGATCGTATCAAATCTAATCGTGCTTCTTAATCGTGTTGATCGGGATCGACTTTTTCACTTTCTTTCTGTTTATTTTGCACATTTGCCCTTCTTTTACTCGCAAATCGTATATATTTTGTATTCCGTGAGGTTGAATAAGGGAGGGGTGGCACAATGAAATGTAAAACAGCAGCACCACTGAAACATCCACCAGAAGCAGAATGTTCCACATACCCCAAAAAGGAACTTCTGTGACTTTTGAAAAGTGACCATTGTCGTGGATGAAAAGTCACTCGTGTAAAGACCACTGTCATTATTTTTTATATAGAAGTTAGTCAATAAGTGTAGCAATACCCCTGTGAATAGTTTTGCTAAAAACTTTTTTTTTTGTTAAAAAGTGACATTGTTTTAGGGGAATTACCTTTCTGTTTGTGTGTATGTCGGTTTTCTTAAACATTGTTAAATAAAACAATAAATCAAGCCAAACCAACCAAACTATCAATACGCCATGAGATAACGATATTTTGAAATAAAAATGCCTATGATAAATACTATGCGATTATAAAATCAAACACCCAAGCAATGCTATCAGTTCGGCCAATTTCTTATGTTGAACGTATAACACATATTGTGCTAGCATTCAAAAAGAGCCTATCCTCTTTTTTTAGCATCAATTTCATCATAATTATTTTCTTCATGTATTTCAAAGAAAGGTGAAAAAAATTTGTCTTGATCCTTTTTTTCTGGAGAAGATGTTTTTGTTTTTGTTTTTGTTTTTTTTTTTGGGGGGGGAAGGATGAGCACGTTGATTCAATAATCTATTAATTTCTTTAGGTTAAATTAGAGGAGGGGTTGTGGCTGGCCTAGGTGATGATTTCTATCTGATGATAATGTAATCGTCATTCGCAGTACTGCAAAGGTCACGTTCCCATCATTCTCAACCTGTCAACCCTTCAAATCATCAATGGTTGTGGATATAGGCTTAATCACTCTGCAGAAGTTGAGGAAACAATGAAATCCATCGTCAGCCGGACTATGATGTTCCCATTCGGGTCCAATCGCACCTTAAATGGGGGTCACTTTGGATCCCGATCGTGAAAAATATCGTATCTAATCTCAACAGCCCGCATTGGTTCGCGGTATTCGTATTGGAACGTATCAGAACGTAGCTGCACGCACCAAATCGGAGATCTCGATCGTAATGATAGTGGAAGATCGGAAAAAATCATGGACTCGATCGGGACAATCCTATCGGATCGCATTTGAACGGGAGACCAGATCGTGATAGATCTTATTGCTTGAAATAGAACAATCGTGACCATATCGCATCCAAGCGAAGCAACACGTATTGACTCGCATAACCTCGTACCCAAACGTGAAATTTCAGACGAGTTCAACGAAACTTCCACGATCAGTTACGAATGTCCAATCGTGGCGTTCGTAATAGATCGTACGATAGTGGGAACCCCGCTCAGCTTGAAAAAGTTATGGCATTTTGAAGTTTCGCTACTTTTTTCATGAGGAAGGGGGAGAACAGTTCTTGAGGAGTCAGTATGAATACGCAAATGGCGAAGTGTACATGCCATCCCCTCACAACTTACCATATAGTTTGTACATAAAACTTTGAAATTCCCAGTATTTTATTCAAACGCTATTTTGCCCGAGGCTCAAACCCTCTTATAACTTACTGATCACTATTCTGAATTCAAGCACAAATAACATTATGTTTTACACTTCAATGACAGAAACATTGAGTTTTCGTCATTTTTTTTTTGTACGCAATCAATAGAAAATTGTGAGCGTATGGCATGGTTAGCTCATTCATGTGCATATTCATATCCACTGTACAAGAAATTTGCAGATATTAGCAAAACTTCGAAATGTCATAATTCCACATTTTTTATCCGATTTCGATAAAAATTGTTCCTTTGAACTCGTAATATTCTACTCTTTCTTATCAGCTAACTTTTATTTTGTCTGGGTTTCCCCTTGAAAATCAAACTGTGAATGTGTGACGGATTGTATATGAATTCACATTTGTGTGCTCTCACGTATGTGTGTGTGCGTGTGTGTGCGTGTGTGTGCAGGCGTGTGTGTGTGTGTGTGTTTTAATATTATTTTTTTAATGAAAAGAGGATAATTTGGTTCACCACTGTGATTGAAATGTTTTCCTACGTCGGAATTTCTTTCTTTTTCTGTATTTACATACATATAACCATTTTTTTTTTAAGAATAAATTTGCTAAGACTGCACTTGAATTCAGTTTAATTCAATTCAACTTAATTCACTTTATTTTCACATCCATCAAAGAATGAAACTATTTCTGAAGCAATATATGACATAAAGCACGCTTAACGCAGTAACAGTATTTGATTAATTTCAACCAAAGAACTAAGAGATACATTAAGATACACATGTGAATCGCAGAGCATATACCAACAGTATGACAAAGGATAGAATAAC